>NC_053167.1:20122101-20127101 GCF_016835505.1 Polypterus senegalus | reverse complement strand
AGTTGTTTGTTTTGTGTGAGGTTCTGTGTTGTGGAGATTGTCAGGATGGACTGCTGTTGCCCATCAGTGAGGCACTCCTGTGTGCTGATTTGTTAGTCTTCATGACTAAGAAGAGCTCTCACACAGATATGTGCTACCAAATTTGCACAAGGTTCGAGCCAGCATGTAGATGGAGCTGGAGCATTTCTAGTGGAATGGAGTGAATAAACTATGCGGAACCCTGCATACGTACTTTGCCTTCAGTGCCATTACACTGCAGCTCAATCACTCTCCATCTGAATCTGCACAGGTGCAGTTTCCACATCGATGGCAAATGGGTTCGTAAACAACTGAAAATTCTTTTTGTTCTTCAAAGTCACCAAAGCCGTGGCAAACTCAGTGTGCAGTCGCTCAGTTTATCAGCAAAATGCGTATTTGGGAACAATCCAGCCACTTGGTTCAACATTACTTGGCAACAGGAAAGTGGGCAAGTTGCACTGGTGCATTTGTGTCTCCATAAAAGTAGCTTTCACTTGAAATCACTTTGTGATTTTGCACGGTAAAAACGTCTGCTGAAGTGTCAGATTCTTCTTTAACTCTACTGCTTTCTGTATCTTGTGCGCTGTATTCAGGTCTTTCAGGTTATCTTGATGTTTTGTCTCATAGTGCCGCCTTAATTTAAATTCTGTAATTACAGCCACATTAGCTCCACAAATGAGACACAGGGTTTACCGCAATGTCAGTAAACATATACTCAGCCTCCCATCGGTTTTAAAGGCTCTATGTTCAGAATCATTTTCTTCGCATCGTGGGCTAGCTTCGCAATAACTTGCAGCATCATAAGCTAGACTTGATTAACGCAAGTGTTCGCAAGGCAGCTGAAGCGCTGCATTATGGGATCTGTAGTTTATTGTGTTACCAGCGCTTCATATCCCCGGCCATTAACAATAATACAGTATATAAAATGATCTCGGGCGGATATAATTACACACGGGCGGATGTGGCCCGTGGGCCTTGAGTTTGACACATATGGACTAAATAGAACTTGGAAAAGATATATTTTTCAAATGTGATCACAAATTCAGATCGAGTTGACGCCAAGCACTACAGCACATCGAGCCAGCGTGCTATTGTGGTTTTGCCTCTGTGCCTCAATAATAAGTTACCCTCGCTCTCTTACTTTTTACCGTTCATCTAATGAATACACTGAGTATGGCTTTACCAAAACAATCATTGATCGCTGAATAAAGTATCCATTATTCATAAAGCTTCAATTGGTGATCTGTCTTTCTGCAAGTAACCGCATATTTTTCATACGCCTCAAACCAAGGGGATGCAGGCTAAAATGAATAAAAATGCATGCGCACATACTCAGTGCATCCCCTCTCGGAATCGAACCTCGGACGTTGGCGCTAGAGGCAAAGCCTCTACTATTAGCGCACGCGCGTGTGGTTTGTCTATTTGAGCGTAGTAGTGTAATTCGGTTTTTTGTTCAGCACTCTTTGGAACTGTTGCTTTTGTCCGACGCGCCAGTTCACGCGAGCCGGGCTGAATATGGTTTTATATGTCACTCGCTCGCTTCTAATTGTTTAGCTGCCTTCTTAATTATATAATGCATGTTTTCTTAAAGCGCTTTTGGAGCTCTTCCTGGTTTTCTACGCATGCGTAATTACGCGGGAGTGCGTGATGTCACAACTCCGCCCACCGTTTCGAACTCAACTCCATTACAGTAAATGGAGAAAAATGGCTTCTAGTTATGACCATTATGCGTAGAATTTCGAAATGAAACCTGCCCAACTTTTGTAAGGAAGCTGTAAGGAATGAGCCTGCCAAATTTCAGCCTTCTACCTACACGGCAAGTTGGAGAATTAGTGATGAGTCAGTGAGTCAGTCAGTCAGTGAGAGGGCTTTGCCTTTTATTAGTATAGATATAAACTGCTCAAAAAATTAAAGGAACACTTTGAAAACACATCAGATCTCAATGGGAAAAGAAATCCTCCTGGATATCTATACTGATATAGACTGGGTAATGTGTTAGGAACAAAGGATGCCACATCATTTGATGGAAATGAAAATGATCAACCTACAGAGCCCTGAATTCAAAGACGCCCAAAAATCAGAGTGAAAAAATGTGGCAGGCTAGTCCATTTTGCCAAAATTTAATTGCAGCAACTCAAAATTGTATGCAGCACTTTGTATGGCCCCTGTGTTCTTGTATACATGCCTGACAACATCGGGTGCATGCTTCTAATGAGATGACAGATGGTGTTGTGGGGATCTCCTCCCAGATCTGGACCAGGGCATCACTGAGCTCCTGGACAGTCTGAGGTGCAACCTGGTGGCATTGGATGGACCAAAACATAATGTCCCAGAGGTGTTCTATTGGATTTAGGTCAGGAAAGTGTGGTGGCCAGTCAATGGTATCAATTCCTTCATCCTCCAGGAACTGCCTGCATACTCTCACCACATGAGGCCAGGAATTGCGTGCACCAGGAGCCACTGTACCAGCATAGGGTCTGACAATGGGTCCAAGGATTTCATCCTGATACCTAATGGCAGCCAAGGTGCCTTTGTCAAGCCTGTAGCGGTCTGTGTGACCCTCCATGGATATGCCTCCCCAGACAATCATTAACCCACCACCAAACTGCTCATGCTGAATGATGTTACAGGCAGCATAATGTTCTCCATGGCTTCTCCAGACCCTTTCACTTCTGTCACGTGCTCAGGGTGAACCTGCTCTCATCTGTAAAAAGCACAGGGCACCAGTGGTGCATCTGCCAATTCTGGTATTCTATGGCGAATGCCAATCGAGCTGCATGCTGCTGGGCAGTGAGCTCAGGGCCCATTAGAGGACATGGGGCCCTTGGGTCACCCTCATGAAGTCTTTCTGGTTGTTTGGTCAGAGACATTCTACACCAGTGGCCTGCTGGAGGTCATTTTGTAGGGCTCTGGCAGTGCTCATCCTGTTCCTCCTGCCCAAAGGAGCAGATACTGGTCCTGCTGATGGGTTATGGACCTTCTATGGCCCTCTCCAGCTCTCCTAGAGTAACTGCTTGTCTCCTAGAATCTCCTCCATGCCCTTGAGACTGTGCAGGGAGACACAGCAAACCTTCTGGCAATGACACATATTGATGTGCCATCCTGGAGAAGTTGGACTACCTGTGCAACCTCTGTAGGGTCCAGGTATCACCTCATGCTACCAGTAGTGACACTGACTGTAGCCAAATGCAAATCTAGTGAAGAAACAGTCAGAAAAGATGAGGAGGGAAAAATGTCAGTGGCCTCCACCTGTTAAACCATTCCTGTTTTGGGGGTCATCTCATTGCCCCTCTAGTGCATCTGTTGTTAATTTCATTAACACCACAGCAGCTGAAACTGATTAACAACCCCTCTGCTACTTAACTGACCAGATTAATATCCCATAAGTTTCATTGACTTTATGCTATACTCTGATTAAAAAGTGTTCCTTTAATTCTTTTGAGCAGTATATATTTAGATATGCCTTACATTTAAAATCCATAATGGAGTGAAGCTCACTAAAGTCGAAGCTTTAGCATAGCGAGGATCACTGTGTGTATGTATGTATGTATACCCTATGGTCGGATTCAACGTGTTTGGAAAATGGATGGATATTCCAGCGCTGACTTTATATATTGAAGTTTTGACTTTATATATTGCAGCTTACTTATATATTCTGAAATATTCCAACGCCTGTCTTTATATACTCAGGTTTTGACTTTATATATTTGGGAATGACTTTAGGCTATATGTTCAAGATTTGACTTTATATATTCAGAAACAAGTATTGACTTTATATATACCGACGCTTGACTTTATATATTAAAGTTTTGACTTTATTTATTCCGACAGTGACTTTATATATTAAAGTTTTGACTTTATAGAGTTAAATGTAGTCATCATTGCATAACTTTTTCCTTACCATAGAAATTTAAAGACTAAATTCAAGTTCAATTCCTAACAAAGATATTTCTGGCGACTAAATAGAAGCTACCTGTATCCAAATTCGAGCTATTGAGCTGTCGCCTGCCTGCCTGAATAAATCACCCTCGGTTCGCTCTTACTTTTTACCGCTCATTTAATCATGGGTAGTGTCGGAAAAATTATAAAATGAAAGGAGGATTACACTGAGTATGACTTTACCAATACAATTATTGATGGCGATCGATTATTCATAAAGCTTCAATTGGTGATCTGTTTTTCTGTGTTAACCTCATATTTTTCATATTTCTCAAACAAAGGGATGCGAGGGTAAAATGAATCGGGAAGCACTGATCAATGTAATGGTGTACCAGGAAATCATGCATTGACAGAAGTTCCCCTTTGCTTGTGATTAAATGCGTGATTTTTTTTAAGCGCTATGGAGCACATGTGTATCGAGCTTCTCAGCTGTGCTTGTGCTAAGAAAAGGAAACATTTTAAAAATAACACAATTGTCAATGTAATCTTTTGTAAGTAGTGCCTGGAGGATTCAGTGTGGAGAAACTCTAGACACAGCGGTGTATTGTGGATTTTTCTGTGAGTATTTGGTGGCAGCGTGACAAAGTCGTAACACTGCCTTGGCCATGGAGCTCAGCTCAGAGCGAAATGAGGTGAATGGGAGGGAAATGATGACGTGACTCCCACTCCGCCTTAACTGTCAATCCCCACAGACACAGTCTCGGAATTTGCATAAGCACAGCCCCTCACCTGCAATTTTAACTTAGTTACAAAGTGATCAAAACTCTCGGTTATATTCTTGCCTCTCATTAAACTTGTATCCCGACACCCGGGCATGAAAAACGCCAGCTGCAGCCTGTCTATAAACTTAATTTAAACTTTAGGTTTACACCGCTTTGTTTCTGAAGTAGCAGCACTCATGAATATGGTTGAATATGTCACTCGCCGCTTCTTATTGTTTCGCTGCCTTCTGAATTATATAATGCATGTTTTCTTTAGCGCTTTTGGAGCTATTCCTGGTTTTCTACGCATCGCGCTATGACAGTCAGTTCACATGATTACGT
>NC_053167.1:19987101-20117101 GCF_016835505.1 Polypterus senegalus | reverse complement strand
GGAAATAAAAGTTTTCTGCCTACAGAGGGCTCAATTGTGTAGACACCCTAAAATCAGAGTGAAATGAAGATGTGGCAGGCTAGGCCATTTTTCAAAAACTTAATTTCTGCTACTCAAAATGCTTTTCAGTATCTTGTGTGGCCCCCACGAGCTTGTATGCATGCTTGACAACATCGAGGCATGCTCCTAATGAGACGACGGAAGGTGTCTTGTGGCATTTCCTCCCAGATCTGTATGAGGGCATCCCTGAGCTGTTGTACAGTCTGAGGAGCAACCTGGCGCCTAATGGACCAAAACATAATGTCCCACAGATGTTCTATTGGGTTTAAGTCAGGGGATCGTGAAGGCCATTCAATTGTTTCAATTCCTTCATCCTCCAGGTACTGCCTGCATACTCTTGCCACATGAGGCCGGGCATTGTCGTGCATTAGGAGGAAACCAGGACCTACTGCACCAGCGTAGGGTCTGACAATGGGTTCAAGGATTTCATCTCGATACCTTATGGCAGTCAGAGCACCATTTCCTACACAGTAGATGTCTGTGCGTCCCTCCATGGATATGCCTCCCCAGACCATCACTGACCCACCACCAAACCTGTCATGTTGAACGTCGTTGCAGGCAGCATATCGTTCTCCTTGTCTTCTCCAGACTCTTCCATGTCTCTCACAGCTGCTCAGGGTGAACCTGCTCTCGTCTGTAAAAAGTACAGGGCGCCAGTGGCGGACTTGCCAATTCTGGTGTTCTTGAGCAAATGCCAGTCGAGCTCCACGGTGCTGGGCAGTGAGCACAGGGCCCACTACAGGACGTCGGGCCCTCAGGCCATCTTCATGAAGTCTGTTCCTGATTGTTTGGGTAGAGACATTCACACCAGTGGCCCTCTGGAGGTCATTCTGTAGGGCACGAGCAGTGCTCAGCCTGTTCCGACTTGCACAAACGAGCAGGTATCGGTCCTGCTGATGGGTTGAGGACCTTCTACGGCCCTGTCCAGCTCTCAGAGAATAACAGCCAGTCTCCTGAAATCTCCATGTTCTGGAGATTGTGCTGGGAGACACATTAAACCTTCTTGCTGCAGCACGTGTGGATGTGCCATCCTGGAGAAGTTGGACAACCTGTGCAACATCTGTAGGGTTAAGGAATCGCCTCATACTGCCAGTAGAGAGGATTACTCAAGCCAAAACTAGCATGAGTGGAAAACCAGCCAAAAAAGATCAAGAGGGAGAAACTTGAAATGACCTCCACATGTAAAACCAGTCCTGTTTTGAGGGTTTTCTAATTGTTGCCACTTTAGTGCAACTGTCGTTAAGTCCATGAACACCAATACAGATGAAAGTGATTAACAATGACCTCAGCTGCTTAACCAACCAGAAAATTATCAGACAGGCATGCATGCATTCATTCCAAGGCAGTTAACATACTATTTAACACAACAGCATAAAATATTTTACTTGTTTTGAAATTATTGTACTAAAATAGCCCGTAACTTCTGTTTTGTGGTCAAATTTTTATCATGCTTTTGTGTTTTTTTTTTTCTTCAAGAGTAGCAGCAATTACTAAACTTATTAGACACTTGTTTGTGCATCAGTAATCAAATCACAGTGCTGACAACACCAGTAGCCTTATGTGTATAGATACTTAAAGTTCTCTGTTCTTTTTGTTTTCCTTTTTCCCAGGTTGAAGATGAACCAAACAAGATCTGTGATCCAGATCGAACAGCTATTAAAGCCAACATTGTACATTTGATGCTTAGTAGCCAAGAGCAGATTCAGAAACAAGTAAGTTCCAAGCTAGCTGAGCTTTTGTAAGTAAAACAACTCATGGTGTGTATTTTGTATATTGTGAGCATTGAAGGATGCTCATACATGCATGGATGATTTTTTATTTATTTTTTTTATTTTTCTTATTTTTAGTAGTTTACATCAAAGCTGTTGGAATGCATCTGTTTTGGATTTAGCCATTTAGAAACACACTTCAATTTTTGCACAGGTCTTTTGCCACAGTCTTTGGCCTTTCCAGTTAACAAATCTTTTAATATCTCAAATTAGCCAAGTGTATGTGGAAATAGCATAATTTATCCCATAGACTGGTCTTCTACCAGGCCTGTTAATTCAATGTGAACCTGAATTGCAAGCAGTGTTACTCCTATTAACTAAACGAAGCAGATAATTTCCAAAAAAAATTAAACTAAAATAACAGTGGAAAAAATGTCAAACTGGAACTTAACAAAAATGAGAAAATATATATACACATATATATTCACACACACACACACATATATACATACATATACATATATACTGTATATACACATATATATATATATACATATATATATTAGGGGTGGGACTCGATTAAAAAAAATAATCTAATTATTAGAGGCTGTGTAATAATTTATCTTGATTAATCGTATGCAATCACACATGAAAATTTGCCCCAATCGCAAATTTTTTTTTTTTTTTTTAATTTAAAAGGGTTTTAGTGGGCAACAGAATCAAATAATAGACATGGACATGAATATTGTAAACTCAAGCTCTTTTAAATTTCTGAAAAAAAAAAAAAATTCTTTTAAACTGCATTTCAATTCAAAACAGAAACAAAAATATCATCCCTGGCTAAATTGGGCAGTCTTAAAAATAAAATGGTGTTTTAAGTACTTTAAGTACATTTTCAGTCTTTAAATAATAACAAAAATTTCAACAAAGTTTTTCTTCTTAAAAAAATAAGGCAGAAACATAAAAGGTAATTTGACCAGCTTCACCTTTAAACTCTGAGTAACCTTAGCCAAATTTATTTTGTACATTAGGCTAAAACAGTGTGATCATTGAACATTTTGTAATTAGATGTAATTAGAATTACTAACGGTCACGGAAGTCCAATGATCCCCAGTAAGAGCCACAAAGTCCGCTTTCTGTAATGCATCTAATTTTGCTTGCTTTTCAGTGTGCACAAAACCATGCTTTTATCAAGGCTTCCGTCGGGTAGTCTTTTGAAATGAAATTTTACTCCGATCAGTCGTAGGAACGCGCTTTATTCCGACTAACATTTTTGTAGCTGTGATGTGTGCATCAGTGTAATCGATGTACCAGGAAATCATGCATTGACAAAAGTTCCCCTTTGCTTGGAATTGAAAGTGTGATTAAATGCGTTATTTTTTTTAACGCGTTATGCAGTACACGCATCGAAGCTTCTCAGCTGTGCTTGTGTTAAGAAAAGGAAACATTTTAAAAAACATACTGTAACATGATTGTGAATGTAATAGTTTTGTGACTGTTATGAGTGTTGCTGTCATCAAGGATTAGATTATAATTTCTTTCAATCCGGTTCGTATTTGGACAATTTGCACAAAACCACGCTTTTATCAAGGCTTCCGTCGGGTAGTCTTTTGAAATGAAATTTGCCTCCGATCAGTCTTAAGAACGCGCTTTGTATCCATTATTCATAAAACTTCAATTGGTGATCTGTCTTTCTGCGTTGTAAAGATAACAGGTTTCATTCATCGATTTGTTTCTTGCTGTATCAATAAACAGCTCGTCTTCCTCTTTATCTGAGACGTGACACACTGCGTGCACGGGTTTTTTTTTTTTACACTGTCTTCCTTTAGCGAACATTGTTTTTTTCCACCCCACGGCTGTATTTAATGTTAGCTAAGACCCGGCACTCAAAAGTTTCTCTCGCAGTTTCGCTGAGTTTGTACCAAACCCCTACCCTGACCATCTCATCTTCCTCTGCATAAGCACAGTCGTTCACCCGTGAATATTTAGCGGCAGTGTTTCTGTTGGATTGCCGCTGTCGGACGGCCTTATATGGGCAGGCACTAAATTACATGGGCATCGAGCAGAAGTCTATTATAGTATATGGACGAAAAAGTAGGTTCCAGTTATGACCATTACATGTAGAATTTCGAAATGAAACCTGCTGAACTTTTATAAGTAAGCTGTAAGGAATGAGCCTGCCAAATCTCAGCCTTCTACTTACACGGGAAGTTGGAGAATTAGTGATGAGTCAGTTAGTCAGTCAGTGAGTGAGTGAGTGAGTCAGTGAGGGCTTTGCCTTTTATTAGTATAGATTAAATAGTAGCAGTGGCCTTAACACTGACCCTCAGAGAAATGCCACTTTAACATCAGCCAATTCAGATAGGGATCCTCACACCATAACCCTCTACATCCTGTGTCTGAGCCAGTTCTTTACCCATCTACATACCACACCCTGAACTCCCACTTCTTTTAGTATGATGTCCCACCTCTCATGTGGCACCTTATGAAATGCTTTCTGAAAGTCCTGATAAATAATATATGCTCCACTTTCATCATATCCTATTGTTGCTTTCTCATAGAATTCAGACATGTTGGTAAAACATGACCTTCCTCTTCTGAACCCATACTATTTTTTTTCAGTAAAACTCCCATTCTTGCCATTTGTTGCTTGATCTTACCCTTAGTAATTCTGTCCATTAATTTCTGTGTAATGCATGTTAAGCTTACTGGTCTATATCGTTAGCTGGATATGCCCAGTCACCCTTTTTATATAGTGGGATGATATTTGCCATTTTCCAGTCCCTCTGAATTTCCCCAGTGCGCAATGACTTCCTAAACATATGCATCCGGAGTTTACTTTTGTTTATTATTTGCAAACTGTGCACCTGTACAGGGCCGCCAAGCCAATATACATACATTGAATATAAAACAGAACGAGAAAATAATGACACAGCTAAAAACGCAGTGGCAAATTTCAGCAAAAGTTAAACACTTGTGTCATGAGCACGAGGCGGCTATGCAATGTCCGCAACTGACGTGGCCATCCGTTGTGCATAAGATACCATATTGACATTGGCAGGCGAAGGGGCCATCGATTTTCTCTGCCCAGGGCCGCCACAAGCCTAGAGCCGTCCCTAAGTACTGCTGCAATAAATTATTTCATTGAAGGTCACGCACAATCATTGTGCCACAGTAAACCCATGTTTAATAACATGCTTTAACTCCTATCATCATGAAAATGATATAGCTTAATATCTCAGTATTTTAGTTATTCAGAGAGCTGTAATATCACGAATGTAATAGATTCTGTGTCCTCTCGGAGGAAGAGAGCTAGTTTAAGAAGCACGTAGTGATTCACACACACAGAGCACATAGAAGAACCCATATAAATAAAGCATTTAACGTGCTACTTTAATTACAATGTGATTTGAGAAACTGGTTAAACGTTTTTAAGATGAAAAAGAAAAGTTAGGTGCTTTCAAAATAGGTGCGGATGTGAGGGCCTGCTTCAAGTCAGTAAATGCAATGCCTTTCTTTTCAGTCCATGCCACAATGTTTGGTGCCCTCTTCTTTGTCAAATCAGTCAAGGGCGCCGCTCTCTCCAAGAACCGGGGCATAAATCGGCAGTAGTACCCCGCTAACCCGAGAGGCTTGGACCTGCCGCTTGGTTTGTGGACAGGGCCATTTCAAAATGGCATCTACTTTGGAGCACTGTGGCTTCACGGTACCCCAACCCACCAGGTAGCCTAAATACTTGGCTTCACTCAATCCAAAGAAACATTTCTTGGGATTAATCTGAAATCTGGCCTCAACAAGTGTCCGCAATACTGCTTTTATTTGCTGTAAGTGTTCCATCCATGTGCTGGAATAGAGGACTACGTCATCCAAGTAGGCAGTACTGTATGAGTTTTAAGGCCTGAGCACTTTGTCCATCAGACGCTGGAAGGTTGCTGGAGCCCCATATATCCCAAATGGAAGGATATAATACTGCCAGTGTCCGCTAGGGGTGCTAAACGCGGCCTTAACCTTCGCGGAGTCTGTTAAAGGAACCTGCCAGTACCCCTTTGTCATGTTCAGTGTGGTCAAATATTGAACCTGTCGAGAAGGTCGTCCACTCATGGCATTGGATAAGCATTAAATTGGGAGACTTGATTATGCTGATAGAAGTCATTGCAAAACCTCCAACTCCCGTCAGGCTTAGCGACCAATACAGTGGGACTGGACCATGGACTATGACTTTTCACTATTACACCTAGTTCCAGCATGTGTTTGATCTCGCTCCACTTCAGCCCTTTTCGTCTTGGGAAGACGATATGGACGTTCTCGGACTATAACCCCCGGACTGTGTTACAATGTGGTGCTTAACCAGAGAGATCCTTCTGGGGTTTTCACTCACTACCTCCAGGACTGACAGGATAACTGTTTCCAGCTCCCGTCGTTGTCTGGGATTTAAATCCGCACTGAAGTTAAGGCTAGCTGTGTGACCAAAGAGTGAGCGGGGCTGACTGGAGTCGGGATCGGGATCCCAGTCCTTCCACGGTTTCAGCAGATTTACGTGATAAACACGCTCCCTTGGCCAATGATTGGGTTGACTCGCTTCCTCTCCTTAACTTCGTATGGACCTTGCCAATGGGCAAGCAACTTAGAGTGGGAGGTAGGTACTAGGTCCATGATGCGATCTCCTGGGCAGAACTGCCGGAGACACGTGCCGCGGTTGTAATATCGGACCAGTGCTGCTTGGGCCTCTTCCATGTGACTTTTAAGGAGGGGTCGAATCTTACCAAATCTATTGCTTAATTGCGCAATATACTCCAGTATGTTTGTAGAAGTAAGAGCTTCTTCTTCCCATCTTACTTTTAGGATATCTAATATGCCCCGGGGTTATCGCCCATACAATAATTCAAAAGGAGAGGACCCCGTGGAGGCTTGTGGGACTTCCTGGTAGGCGAAAAGGATGTGGGGGAGGAGCTGATCCCAGTTCCTTCCATCCTCGTTGACCACCTTACGAAGCATTTGAGAGTCTAATTGAACCTCTCTACTAAACCGTCTGTTTGAGGATGATATACTGCGGTCTTTAGGTGCTTTATTTTAAGTAACTTGGCAGTCTCATTGATCGTCTCCAAGGTTAAAGGGCTTTAGAAGTAGCTGAGCGCAACGGAACAGCTTCGGTGTATTTGGTAGCATAATCCACGAGGACTAAAATGTACTTTTGTCCTTGGGCTGAGGGCTCTAGAGGTCCGACTAAATTGACCCCAATTCTGTGGAAGGGAACATCAATCAGGGTAATAGGAACGAGAGGAGCACGGTCCTTCCTAGGAATTTGTCGCAATTGACACTCCGGGCAAGAAGTGCAAAAGCGACAAACCCGGCTAATAGAAGCGGAGCTTGATCCGCTCCAGGGTTTTCTTGGTGCCCAAGAGGACACCTAGGGGGTGGGCGTGTGCTAACTCACAGACCTGCTGCCAGAAGGTCCGCAGGTTTAGCAGTAGCCGTCTCTCCTGCCCATCATGCTCTGCTATGCGATATAGAATGTCATTGTCTAACACAGTGAGGACCCTGTGGCATCGACTGGTTAGTGCACTGGCCATTGATGAGGACCAGTGCATTTTTGGCAAACTTCAGGGAATTGTCATTCCACTGCTCCCTTTTAAAAGAAGCCGGCGTCTCTAAATCAAAACTGCAAAAGGGAGAGGGTCTAGGCCAACCTCAAGTGCCGTGGTTTCCTCACGTTCCGTCTCGGCGCTGGTGGATGACGTATCAGGACGTATCGGTACACGACTGTCCCGGAGTTGCCACGTCACTTATAGAGGCCGCTTTGTCTCTCTCTGCTGGCTGGTTACACGGCGTGGAGGCAGCTTGAGACAGCTCATCCCCATCTATAACTAGGCCTAAATTAACACCAGGAATGGTATGTGTCTCACCGCTTTCAATTTTAGACCAGTCCCACCCCAGTATCACCAGGAGTGATGGATTCGGAAGGACGGCCTCGGTTAGTTTCTGTACCGATCCTCCGTAACTGTTGATACAAGTGGCGGAGCTGTACCAACTGAATTCTCCGTGAACACAGGCTATACTGGTCTTAATCCTTAACCACTGTTGCGGCAGCACAAACCGGTGGGCAACAATGGTAATGTTACTATCGGAATCGGATAAGGCTGTGGCTTGTTCCCGTTTATAATCACCACGCCTGTATTTTTACGGTTTGCGTGCCCGCGACTCCGGGGATGTCCGCACAAGCTCTAGGTTGTACGGGTACTCTGGCTGAGTTCGACAAAGGAACGGTTCTGCTCCCTCAGATTGTGAGGCCGTACTTTGGGTCTCCAGAAGCTCTGTGAGCTCTGCCAGGTTATTAAACTGCTTACTTCAGACCGGCTGGCTGAAGCCACAGGGAAGCGCTTTCAGGAGCAGATAGCAGACTACCTGCTCTATTACTTGGTAGGGTAGTTTTCATGCGGCTGTAACCACTGCCCTAAAATTGCCCAGAAGGACCAGGTTTGTTTAAGGATCGGCCCCTCTGGGTCCAACCACCAGCTTCTTACCTTACTCACTTGCCAGTCTGGGGCATCCCTAGGTGGCAGTCGGGGGTCTGGTCTCACATGGAGGTTGGCACTCTCCCCCGAGAGAACATAATAAGCCCCCTTTGCTTCTTCTGGAGCAGCCCAACTCTGTGAGCCCCTTCCACACACTCCCTGGCCTCACTAGGTGGCCTAGTTAAGCGTGCCAGGAGTGGAGCCCGTACCGGGTCCCGCTTAAAATTCGGCCCTGGAATACTCCCACCTGGGTGCATTGCAGGTCCTGTGCCCTTCTCTTCTGGGACTTCTCCATCCTGCCGACTACGCCAATGTCACAAACTCGACTCCGAGTCATAGAAAGGTTTGAGGCAGCCACCTGTATAATTGATTTCCTGGCTGCAGTCATTCAAGTAGATACAGTACTGATGTGCACAAAACCAAGTCCAAAACAGAACTGAGGGAATAAGGAAAATGTGGAGGCTTTTAAAGGGGAAGACAGGAACTGAGATCAAAGGGATCTGGCTCATGAAGGTCTTCAGCCATTGATTCTAACCTGGACGCAAGGTCTCCTTCCATAGGCTCGGTCCCGGAAGTGATGTCAAGAGGGCCAGGTGGAATCTACAAAAAAAGAGAGAAAAAGAGTCAGTGCACTCTGCCACATCTGGTATGACTCAGAACTGCCCTTACTCAAGCCCTTTAGCTGCCTCCCATGTGCATGTGTGTGACAAGAGATCGATCAATTGATCTGTCTATCTCGAGAGATAGAGACACACTAACCTCCTTAAGAACTAGTGGTTAGATATTATCTCATCCTGGTGATTTGTTTGTTTTGAACTAAGTAATACCTATCCCTCTACAATTTGCAAATCACTCTGTACCTCCTTTCACCATTGAAAGAGCATAGAGCATCTGCTATTTCACTGTTTGCATTGTTTTAATTCCCCTTTACTATACCAGCTGCACTTAAGTTCCTCCTTGACTCTTTGTTTACTACTAAAATACTGAAAGAATCACTTTGGGCCATCTTTAAGCCTAATCCCAGGCCGTGTAAGCAGAGGAGACGTTTATTTTAGAAGAAGGCACCAAGGTTTAAAAGTGAGTCATGCCACAGTGATTTTAACCTCGTTTTTATGGATATACTTGAACTGATTTCATCGGATTGTTCATTTTTGAAGATTGTACTGCACTGTTTGGGACCCTGTTTATTTGGAATTGCTTTCAATTAAAATCACTGTTCATTTCTTACACCTACCCCTTGCTGCATGTAAATGTGTCCTCATTTGCCTGGCTCATTATGGCAATTGATGATCTGGGTTCAAGGGCTCCTTGGATGGAACAAGCCATATGGAGTCCAACTGGACCGTCACACTCACACCACAGAATAGAAAACTCTGAGCTGCTTCTCCTTTATTTGAAAAAATGGCATCAGTATGTTTCCTAGCATGTTGTCTCTTAATAAAGCAACTCTGTCTGGTCTGTTTATTGTGCAGTGGTACGCAGGTTAAGTTCATGGTAAAGTTTAAGTTTTTGCATCTGAATTGAACAGCAAAATATCCTTTGAACTGATGATGTCTTTCTAGCATCTGGTTGTAAAACTGATAATTAAATGCAGTCTTATCCTGTTCATTTCTCTTTATTATCATGAGTGATTGTAACTATTGTCGCAATACCAGAATTTTAGTATTTGATACTAATACCAGTGAAATTTCATGATTCTCTATTTGATACCATAGCAGAAACCAGTAGTCTCATTCATCTTGTTTTTTATTAAAAGTGTCTACATTATTAAACTGAACAATGTTGTTCCTTTTACTGTAATAGGAAAAAGACTAATATATTTGCATATTTGGCTGACAAATTTATTCACGGTGGCTTACAACATTAGAGATTCAATTGGATATATTTCTTTTGGTTTTCTGTTTGATGCACAGACAGGTAAAGCAACTTGTTTGTTATGATACAATGTCACTAGTGAGGTTTGAACTCCAAAGCCTTAGTCTTACTGGGAAATGTGACTATCGGATGACAATAAATGTTTGAGGAATAGAATGTTTAAAACTCTTGTTGTAAAGAGTTGCAAAGGCTACACCCACAGGGCTTATTCATAAAACACCTGTCTCTAATTCTTCCAGTACGTGAATTTTAAACTCCTGGGGTTCTTGGTAGAGAGCAAAATAAACCGAACAAAAGAATTCATGCTGAGAGAAAATAAAAAGCTAAAATTGCTGCTATCAATTCAGGAGCTCAGTAGCATAATGTAACTGAAGATTAATGATTAATTTGTACTTTGTAATAGGTGTCGGGGCAGAGGAGACAGAAATGAACATAGACCACTGCAGCTACTTGGCTCCAAATTTAAGAAGTACACCTGTCTGCTATATCTTTTTATCATTTTCACTATTGCATCGCTATATATGGAATTTCGTAAGGAAATACTGTAAGAGTGTAGAAAAGCATTGCGATTCATATATATATATATATATATACATATATACACTACATTTTAAAATTCAACAAAAAACAAAAGCAAAATATATAAAAACCATCCAGTCTAGGGACAATATTAGAGAGTAGGGTAATAAGTGAAGAGGCAAATTTTCTGTTAGATTATTGTTGCTAGCCATCCATTGGGCATAGATATTTAGCTGTTCTGCAAAAGAATTGCCGCCTTTGAGGATCAAACCTCTTTGATTGAGGATTTGTGTCTCATCAACAAACAGTACTGTGATAACAAAGCTACCTGCTTCCTTAGAAAATACTTGTATGTACGTGGATTGAAAATGAACATGTTTTTGGGATATTGGTAGATATACAATGGTATATCTACTTGTTAATAGTTAGCAACAGTACTTTTTAACAAGTTACAGTGTGCATACACTATTTCTAAGAAAAGGGAATTGGTACGTGCCATTGTTTAACCAATCAACATGTTGATATAGGCAGAGATTGGAACAGTAACTGGGCAAATTAGAATAAAATCTAGTATGATCAGACATTTTATTACAAATGCCTGCTTGTTTTATGCTTTCCACACCTCTGGCCTAGGTTCCTGTAGGCCGGAGACTGGTAATATTGGCTGTATTTTGACAGGGTGTGTTTGCATTTCCTATTAGACAGTGCTGTTAACTTTAATTATTCCTTTATACTTGAGGTTGGAAGGTGGGTGCTGTGCAGCCTTGTCAGTGCTTTACTGGTGTCAGGCAGATTTGCGTGTTTTTAAGTGCAGTAATCTACATTTTGTGTGGCTTTTCATTACCAGCACTATTAATGGCTCTTTTCTTTTAATGGGGAGTGACACATTTAATAAAAATGCATATTGTGGTGTTCATATTTTACAGAAAGCACATACAGCACCTGTGCATCATTTGTTTATCACTTGTCCATCAATGTCTTTGAATGGCAGTCTCTAATCTGATGTTACAGAAGGGTTTAATCTCTTGCAACAGGTTGTTTATTTTTAAAACATGCATTGTGCGCTTTGCATGTTTTTTTTTTTTTTGACGATTCATTGTAATTTGAGGCTTGGTCTTTATTTAACCAGGTTAACAAACACTCTGTGATTGCAGTTTAAAATCACTTCCCCTACTTAGAGCGCCACCTTTGTGAGGCATTGGATTGATTTAGAAATACCAAGTCGATGGTATTGTTCCCACCTAGTTTCAAGCAAAATTCAGGCATGGTTGTCTCCAGATGTAAATATTATGTCTGGTTTTGGAAAGACTACCAAAGCCTTATCCACTTATGTCACACTAATAACATGAGCTTTAAAATCGTGATATCCATCATGTAGGTAAAGTGCGGGGGTGCACTTTCGCAATCATTTTAACTTTGTCTTTGGCAGGGTGACGCAGTGAGATGTGGCGATGGGTCAGGTGCACTCCCAGGTCAGGCCTGCTGGAGGACGCTACGCGTACCTCGTCATAAAGACAAGTGTCTCTTTAGCCCTGCCATTAGCAAAGGAAAAGGTGAGAAGCGTTTAGTTTACTCAGTGCATGCATTAGTTTGAGAAGGGGAACCCCAAGAAAATTTTATTTACTTTTTTAGTGTGTAATTGGCTTTTCCGAGAGGAGCTTGTCAGGATGCGCTCGTGCTTGCTCACACACATGCGAGGCTGCTAGCCCAATTTAGTACATGCCTTGCAAGGATTGAGAGGAGCACCTGTGCAGAAGGCACATATGTTGATCTCAATTGGTGAAAGGGAGCAGCGCATCTCAGGATTGGCTAAATGTTTGTTCCCTGACTATAAAAGGCACTTCCTGCTTCTTAGGTTTTGTCTTTTGACTCAGTTTGGTGGTATAGCTCATCCTTTAGTATACCAAACAACAGTGGCTTGTGCTTTACTTGTCTATATTGCCATGAATATAGATATCTTCTATTTATAGTATTGTTTTGGTGGAGGTATCGTATAGTTTGGGTTTGTGGTTCACTTTGTTTTTATTGTATATACATATTTTTGTGTGAATTCTTTGGTTTTCATTGTGGGTAGTTTCTTCCTGCTTGTTTTTTTTTTTTCTTAAGAAAGACTACAGTTTTGTGTATTTATATTTTTGTCCTCCTTTTTCATTTTTGGGACTGACAGATTCACTGTTTTTGATGGGGACATTTTTTGTTTTTGTGCACCCGAAAATAAAACACTTTTTTGTTTTAGAAATACCACCTTTTTGTGTCTATCTCCCCATGTCTGACTTCTCTCAAGTCTGATCCTGGTCAGTCCCGAACTAGAAGGTGCCCACTGTATAGGCTGGTGCCAACCTTGCCAGTACACAGGGTGTCGCACCCCCAACTTGTGGGTCATATGCACAAACAACATTCATCATCATCATCTTACCTTCAATTTCCAGTTTCATAATCATCACTCTGTCTGACACTATTTTCCATCTCCAAAACACTTTTGACATACTGTTCCTTCAGAATAAATCCCTATCCCATTTCTCTTCCCATTCACACCATGATAGAATGAATTTGAATCCACCTACTATCCACCTGGCTGTGTTCCCTTTCCATTTACACATATATTCGCACACACAATATATCAACCTTCCTTCTCTCCATCACATCAGCTAACTCTCTCCTCTTACCAGTCTTACTGCCAACTTTCAAAGTTCCTACCCTTGTTTCCACTCCCTTTACCTTCTTCCTCTCCTTCTGCCTGTAGACACGTGCACAAAGTAGATTTTATTTTGGTGTTACCAAATGGTGCAGTTCATGTCATTGACGGTGCAGGCAAGAAAGCCACTTAGTCTGTAACCTGTCAATTTTTTTCTTGTGCCAGCAGCTGTTAGCAGCTTCCTCTGTGCACAGTCATTAGAACAACCTGCATGAGTACAGGCCATTCAGACCAACAAAGATCACCAGTATTATCCACTTAATTCTTCCAAAATGGCATCAAGTTCCATAAAGTCTTCCTGTCTACCACACTACTCTGCAAATTATTCTATGTATCTATTGCTCTCTATGCATTAACATAAACTTCCTAATGTGTTTGTGAAATTTACCCTTTAAGTTTCCTACTGTGTTCCTGTGTCTCCTTTACTAATTCCCATCATAATTTTAAACACATCATGTCTTTTCTCATACCATGCAGACCTTTTTTTTTTAGCGCTTATTTCTTTTTATAGCCTAGATTGCGAAACTGCACATAGTACTCCTGATAAGGTTTAACAAGGTCCAGTTCATTATAAGGTTTAACTGTGACCTCCTTGGACCTGTACTCCACACATCGTGGTTTATAATTTAACATTGTCAGTCCTCTTGATGGTCGTTCAACACTGTCTGAAAGTTGATAGTGATTAGTCCACTATGACTCCTTAATCCTTCTCATAAGGTGCACTTTCAACTTTCAAACGTTTCATTGCTTATATAAACCTAACTTACATTTACTTGTATTAAATATCATCTGTCACAACTCTGCCCAAGCCTGAATCCTGTCCAAGTCCTTCTGTAATGATTAAACAGATTCTAATCAATCTGCCAATCCATCTAGCTGCTTATCTGCAAACATAACTAGCTTATTTTCCTATACATATCTTTTATATGTGTTAAAAACTGCAACCCTAGCACTATCCCTTGACAGACACCACTCTCCTTCCTGCATAGTAGAGAATTCACCCATCTGTGCACCAAACACTGAACTCCTACTACTTTTAGTTTGCTGCATACACTTTCATTTGGTATCATATGAAATACTTTCTGAAAGTCGAGATAAAAATCTTATGCACAGCTTTCATTGTATCCTTTTGTTGCTTCCTCAGACTTCTAGCATGATAGTAAAACATAACCTCCCTCTTATGTTCCCATGCTGACTGTTAAGTAAAACTCCTGTTCTTTCCATGATTTTCAGTCTTTTTCCTTAATAGATAGATGGAACTTTTATTTGTCAACAGCTTGAAATTTAGCCTTTTAGTCAAGCTCTTTAAATAAATCAATACATGAATAAACTGTTCAAAAAACTTAAAGGAACATTTTGAAAAAACAGATCTCAATGGGGGAAAATCATGCTGGGTATCTATACTGATATGGACTGTGTAATGTGTTTAAAAATGAAAGGGATGCCACATAGTTTGATGGAAATGAAAATTATCAACCTACAGAGGGCTGAATTGAAAGACACTCCAAAAATCAAAGTGAAAAAAATGATGCGGCAACTCAATCATATTTGGTAGTTTGTATGGCCCCCACGTGCTTGTATGACAACGTTGGGGCATGCTCCTAATTAGACGACAGATGGTGTCCCAGGGGATATCCTCCCAGATCTGGACCAGGGCATCACTGAGCTACTGGTCTCTCTGAAGTGCAACCTGGTGGCATCGGATGGACCGAGATAATGTCCCAGAGGTTTTCTATATGATTTAGGTTAAGCGAGCGGGGAGACCAGTCAATGGTATCATTTTCTTCATCCTGCCGGAACTGCCTGCCTACTCTCGCCACATGAGGCCAGGCATTGTCATGCACCAAGAGGAACCCAGGACCCACTGCACCAGCATAGGGTCTGACAGTGGGTCCAAGGATTTCATGCGGATACCTAATGGCAGTGAAGGTGCCGTTTGCCTAGCCTGTAGAGGTCTGTGCGTCCCTCCTTAGATATGCCTCCTCAGACCATCACTGACCCACCACCAATCCGGTCATGCTGATTGAGGTTACAGACAGCATAACATTCTCCATAGCTTCTCCAGACTCTTCCATGTCTGTCACATGTGCTCAGGGTGAACCTGCTCTCATCTGTGAAATGCCCCGGGCGCCAGTGGTGGACCTGCCAATTCTGGTATTCTGTGGAAAATACCAATCTGTCTCCACGGTGCTGGGCAGTGAGCACAGGGCCCACTAAAGGATGTTAGGCCCTCAGGCCACCCTCATGAAGTCTGTTTCTGATTGTTTGGTCAGAGACACTCACACCAGTGGTCTGCCTGCTGGAGGTTATTTGTAGGTCTCTGGCCATTCTCATCCTGTTCCCCTTTGCCAAAAGGAGAAGATACCAGTCCTGCTGATTGGTTAAGGACCTTCTATGGTCCTGTAACGCTCTCCTAGAGTAACTGCCTGTCTCCTGGAATCTCCTCCATGCCCTTGAGACTGTGCAGGGAGACACAGCAAACCTTCTGGTTTGATGTGCCATCCTGGAGAAGTCAGACTAGCTTCACAACCTTTGTAGAGTCCAGGTATCGTCTCATGCTACCAGTAGTGACACTGACCACAGCCAAATGCAAAACTAGTGATAAAACAGTCAGAAAAGATGAGGAGGGAGAAATGTCAGTGTCCTCCAACTGTTAAGCCATCCCTGTTTTGGGGTTTGTCTCATTGTTGCCCCTCTACTGCATCTGTTGTTAATCAGTTTCAGCTGCTTTGGTGTTAATGAAATTACCAATCTTCTCTGCTACTTAACTGACTAGATCAATATCCCAGATGTTTCATTGAGTTGATGCCCGTGTCGATCAAACACAGGCAGCTCTGCAGTCTACTTGTCACTTTACGCTGTAGGAAGATTAGTAAATAAATCATGGTAAATAACATTCAATCTGGCATTTATATAAATAACATGTAAATATTTTTCATATCAAGACTATCAGAAAACATAATCAAAAACAGGACTTTGCACAATACCTTGGCGAGCTTTGTAACCACTGCCTTTCTTTGAAGGACACGCATGTGGAACATTGACTGGCAGGACCTGTTACGGCATCCAAACGGTGCCATCTTTCCCCTTTATGCCTTGTGCAGCTGCGTTGATCTTGTGTGTGAGTGGACATTTTTTGCGGGGAGGGGTTCTGTTCTCTTTCTCCGATGTAGAACCCTCATCATCATCTGAGTTCACCTCTGTTATAGCACATCTTTATGTGAAAACAGCAGTGTCAGATCAGGGGAGTGTGAACATTACTGGAAGAACTTTACAAGTACTATAAATTTACACTTGTCTATTACAAACTTAAATCAAATGTATGTTTTTATTCTATAATAGTAAGAATAAGAGCAGCTCAATTCTCAAAACTGAAGCATCCAGGATCGAACCAGTGACCTTTTCATTACAAGTCAAAGGTTTTTACTCCTGCCCGAACAAAGAAATCGTATTAAGGGCGTGTCGATGTTGCATCCTAACGCAAGTTCTTTTTTTGCAGTCATATTCTTGAATAAAAGCACACTTGTTTTGTTATACCTTTTCTGAAAGTGTTTATTTGATATTTGGACTTCAGGCTTCACACATTATACACTTCATGTCTACATCTCGCTTATCCGACCTTCTGTATTATCCAACGTCTCACCGCAAGAAAAAACGCATCAATCGGCAACAAGAACTGCAAGTTGTGAGCGTAGTCTATTTTTTGTTTCTCCCAACTCTACCGCAGCTAATTAGTTACCCCAACTGTACAGTGGCGCGTCCGTCTACACTATGACTCCTGTGTCTGTCATTCGCCCCACCCTCACACACTTACTGTCACAACTCACTACTCAGTGCAGCGCAGTTCAACATTGTATGCGTATTGGTTTATTGTCTGTTGCATGCGTATGTATGTGTCTGTGTGTGTTAATTTGACAAACTTTGTTGTGGTGTTTAAAAATTGAAATTTATGCAAGTACAGTAGTGTGGCGACGGAAAGAAAGTTGTATCGTGGAACAAAAACTTAAGGCAATCGAGACTGGACAAGGGAGAGACAATGCAGAAGGTAGCTGACGACTTTGGCATTGGACGGGTAACAGTAGGAGACTGGAAGAAGAAACGAATAGAAATAGAAAAATGGTGTGCATCAAGAGTTACACAGGGTGCATTAAAAGAAAGAAAAACAATGAAAAAATTTGACTATGAAAAAGTTACTAAAGCTTTGCATGTTTGGTTTACACAGTTCAGGGACAAAGGTGTGCCTATTTCAGGGCCTATTTTACAGCAAAAGGCATTGCATTTTCATAATGAATACAATGAAAGGGACCCAGATTTCACAGCAAGTGTCAGTTGGCACGACCGATGGAAGATACGCTACGGTATCCGTCAGTTATGTGTTTGTGGTGAAAAACTATCATCGAATTTTGAAGAAATGGAAACATTCAAGAAAAGATTTCAAGAATTTATTGAAACTGAAAGCATAACGGGTGATCAGATATTTAACTGTGATGAGTCTGGCCTTACAAAATGTTACCTAGTAAGAATCTTGTAGCCAGAACTGAAGCGGCAGCCCCTGGCTACTAGTGTAGCAAGGAAAGGCTGACAATTTTGGCATGCAGCAATGTTACAGCAAACCTCAAAATTAATCTTGCAATGATTGGCAAGTCCAAAACTCTTAGAGCCTTTAAAACAGTTTCAAAAAACATTCGTTCTTCCTGTAAAATACTACAGTCAGAAAAGCACATGGATGAGCAGTGAAATTTGCAAAGACTTTTTTTTTTTTTTAAGGAATTCATTCCTTCAACAGGGAAGTTTTTGAAAGAAAATGATCGACCTAATGATCATGCAAAGATGGCGATACTTGGCTGAAGAAACGGCACTCGTCAGGAAAGCAGACTACGATCAAAAATTTTTTTAAATCCTCACAGGACTGAACTTTTTAAGTACATACTGTATTTAACTTCAGAGAATTCTGTCACTGTAAGTTCATTTTTTCAGTTAATTTTTTTCTGTTTTGTTCTAAAACATGATTATTAGGTTCGTAATGTGTAAAATCATAACAGTTTGACGTGTTAATAGGCTTTTTCTTAACACCTCCCATTATCCGACATTTTCGCTTATCTGACGTTGTGCCGGCCCGTTTGTCGGATAAGCGAGACTATACTGTATTACTAAAATGTGGAAAACGTTTGTTTTTAATGATGTGTTTACATAGATTGTTGTAGACACGGAACACGTGAAATGCATGTATTCCAAATAACGATATATCATTTACCCTATATAGCTCTATGCAACTCAAATGCAGGTAAACAGACTTGAGCTGAGAGAACTTTCTTCCCTTTTTGCATTAGTTTGGGAATGGGATAGCAGGCTGCCTGTGCTTATCGACACATTTACAACACAAAACATACTGATGGAGAGATACATAGGGATTTAAGGTGGGACGTGATTACGAGTTTTTTCGTAGGATTTGGTAATTCTAGTGTTAATGTGGATCACCTCTACGTACATCTACTCCTTGAATATTGACATGACAGAGGCTGTTTGGTGTAGTGAAAGTCAATTACTTGTTCCTTGGGTTTTTGCTGATATTAAAATGCAGACAATTTCCTTTTCACCAAGAAACCTAACTTTTCCATCTCTCCTATAATCTGTCTCATTCCCATTATCAATGCACCCCATAAGGGTGGAATCATCTTGAGAATATCTGCAAGTTACATGACCTGGTGTTATATTCATAGTCTGAGGTGTACACAGTGTGAAAAGAAAAGGAGGAAGCACTGTTCCTATTGGTGCTCCAGTGTTGCTCACATCTGCATCAAAAACATAGTCCTTGAGTCTCACAAACTGTGGTCTGGCCAACTGTCCATTATCTGGCACACATTAGGCTTATCGATCTGCATATCTCAGAGTTTTCCCCTTAACAGGAATGGCTGGATGGTACTGAAGGCACTGGAAAAATAATAAAAGCATTATCCTCACAGTGCTGCCAGCTTTGTCCTGGCAAGAATAAGTCTTGTGGAGCAGATGGATTTTTACATCCTCCACTCCAATCTTTGTCCGATAGGTAAACTGAAGTGGGTCCAGGTGGTTCTACCACTAATAGTTCAGGACCAGTCTCTCAAAGGTCTTCATGATGTGAGACACAAGTGCCACTAGCCTGTAGTCATTAGCAAATGCAGGATGTTTAATAATTGAATAATTTGTTTCATTAATTTACCTGTGATGAATGTTAAGGTTACTGGCCTGTGCTTGCTTGGATCTGCCCAGTCCCTACAGATTGCAGATCTCTGAAGAATATGGTTATTCAGTGTGAAGTGTGGCTATGTTAAACTAAATTATTTTTAGCAGTTTTTTAAAAAGATGTTCTGTAGTATTAGCCTGGTGAATTTCTATAGGTAAGGTATTCCAGAGTTTAGGTGCATAACAACAAAACACTGCCCCACCACTTCTTTTAAGCCTGGCTCTTTGAAGCAGTCCTCCATTTGAAGATCTGAGGTTACAACATGGAGTGTAGGGGAACAAGCACTCCAAAATATAGGATAGAACAAGACCATTTAAGGTTTTATTAACCATTAGAGGTATTTTAAAGTAAACTCAGAATGACACGGGTAACCCATTTAACAATGCTAAAACTGGTTGAGATATGCCAGTTTCTTTTTCTGGTTAAGATTCTTGCTGCTGCATTCTGCACTAATTGCAACCGATTGTCTTTCATAGGTAGTCCTTTTAGAAGTGCATTACTGTAATCTAGTCAACTAAAAACAAAATTGTGAATTAATTTCTCAGCATCTTGTAAAGTTATAAGAGGTCTAACTTTTGAAGTCCTTTTTATCTGGTTAATACAGTCATATGAAAAAGTTTGGGAACCCCTCTCAGCCTGCATAATTACTTTCAACAAAAAAGATAACCATGGTATGTCTCATTTCCTTGGAACATCCTTGGAGTACTGGGGTGTTTTCCGAACAAAGATTTTTAGTGAAGCAGTATTTAGTTGTATGTTGTGTAGTTGTGTGAAAAACTGGCTGTGCAAAAATTTAGTTACTCTTGTAATTTTGCTGATTTTATTGCATGTAACTGCTCAATACTGATTACTTGCAACACCAAATTGGTTAGATTAGCTCGTTAAGCCTTGAACTTCATAGGCAGGTGTATCCAATCATGAGAAAAGGTATATAAGGTGGTCAATTGCAAGTTGTGCTTCCCTTTGACTCTCCTCTGAAGAGTGACAGCATGTGATCCTCAAAGCCACTCTCAAAAGATCTGAAAACAAAGATTGTTCAGTATCATGAAGTCTACAAAAAACTACCTAAGAGGTTTAAACTGTCAATTTCAACTGTAAGGAATGTAATCAGGAAATGGAAGGCCACAGGCACAGTTGCTGTTAAACCCAGGTCTGACAGGCTAGGAAAAATACAGGAGCGGCATATGCACAGGATTGTAAGAATGGTTACAGACAACCCACAGATCACCTTCAAAGACCTGCAAGAACATCTTGCTGCAGATGGTGTATCTGTACATCGTTCTACAATTCAGTGCAATTTGCACAGAGAACATCTGTATGGCAGGGTGATAAGAAAGAAGCCCTTTCTGCACTCATGCCACAAACAGAGTCGCTTGTTGTATGCAAATGCTCATTTAGACAAGCCAGATTCATTTTGGAACTTTGGACTGATGAGAAAGAATGAGTTATTTGGCCATAACAAAAAGAGCTTTGTATGGTGGAAGAAGATCACTGCATTCCAAGAAAAACACCTGCTACCTACTGTCAAATTTGGTGGAGGTTCCATCATGCTGTGGGGCTTTGGCTAGTTCAGGAACTGGGGCCCTTGTTAAAGTCAAGGGTCGGATGAATTCAACCCATTATCAACAAATTCTTCAGGATAGTGTTCATGCATCAGTCAAAAAGTTGAAGTTACGCAGGGGTTGGATTCTCCAACAAGACGTTGACCCAAAACACAGTTCGAAATCTACAAAGGCATTCATGCAGAGGGAGAAGTACAATGTTCTGGAATGGCCGTCACAGTCCCCTGACTTGAATATCATCAGATCTATGGGATGATTTAAAGCAGGCTGTCCATGCTTAGCAGCCATCAAATTTAACTGAACTGGAGAGGTTTTGTATGGAAGAATGGTCAAAAATACCTCTATCCAAAATCTAGACACTCATCAAAGGCTATAGGAGGTGTCTAGAGGCTGTTATATTTGAAAAAAGAGGCTCAAATAGACATTGATGTGAAATCTCTGTTGGGGTGCCCAAATTTTATGTACCTGTCTAATTTTATGATACATATTGCATATTTTCTGTTAATCCAATAAACTTAATGTCACCACAGAAATACTACTGTTTCCATAAGGCATGTCATATATTAAAAGAAAGTTGCTACTTTGAAAGCTCAGCCAATGATATACAAAAATCCAAAGAATTAAGAGGGGTTCCCAAACTTTTTCATATGACTGTATGTGTTTTAAACTTTGTTAGAGTCACTGATTACCCTTAAATTTTTTTACCTCCACCTTGAGCTTTACATCTAAGGGATCAAGGTTTTTTCTAATGCCCTTACTATATCCATGTTTGCAAATCACTAAGATTTCTGTTATTTCCTTATTTAGTTTGAGAAAGTTACTTCTCATTTTTTCGGAAGTACTGCTAAGACATTGTATCAGAGAGCGTCGGGGTCATTATGCACAATAAAGCTGTTTGTCCTCTGCATAGCCGTGGTAGCTCACCTTGTGCTTAGAGATAATCTAAGCTAATGGAAGCATGTAGATTGAAAAGAGCAGCGGACCCAGAATAGATTGTTGTAGTACACCATATACAACAGCATGCATTTCAGAAATTCGATCAGACAGTTGTATCGTTTTGTCTGGGTTTTTTAGTTAGACTATGGTTGGTTATCATAGTGCTAATGCAATACACATCTAAAGATGACCAATGCCGAAGAACCTGAAATGATGATTCTCACTGTTGGGGTTCTCCCCTTCATGGTCTGAATTGGTGTCACAAAGTCGGTTTCTGGAACCTCTGACTGTCGATATTGAATGTCATGTACACCCGCATGGACTGCGATGATTCTAACTTGAGCGTTTTGAAAGCTGTTATTGCTGCACTTGTAATGTCTCATACTCATGCACTGTGAAAACAAAAAAAATATATATGTATATATCTAATTACCCAACCCATAAAGCTATGTATACAGTGCATCCGGAAAGTATTCACAGCACATCACTTTTTCCACATTTTGTTATGTTACAGCCTTATTCCAAAATGGATTCAATTCATTTTTTTCCTCAGAAATCTACACACAACACCCCATAATGACAATGTGAAAAAAGTTTACTTGAGAATTTTGCAAATTTACTAAAAATAAAAAAAGTGAGAAATTACATGTACTGTGTATTCACAGCCTTTGCTCAATACTTTGTCGATGCACCTTTGGCAGCAATTACAGCCTCTAGTCTTTTTGAATATGATGCCACAAGCTTGGCAGACCTATCCTTAGCCAGTTTCGCCCATTCCTCTTTGCAGCACCTCTCAAGCTCCATCAGGTTGGATGGGAAGCGTTGGTGCACAGCCATTTTAAGATCTCTCCAGAGATGTTCAATCGGATTCAAGTCTGGGCTCTGACTGGGCCACTCAAGGACATTCAGAGTTGTCCTGAAGCCACTTCTTTGATATCTTGGTTGTGTGCTTAGGGTCGTTGTCCTGCTGAATGATGAACCGTCGCCCCAGTCTGAGGTCAAGATCGCTCTGGAGCAGGTTTTCATCCAGGATGTCTCTGTACATTGCTGCAGTCATCTTTCCCTTTATCCTGACTAGTCTCCCAGTTCCTGCCGCTGAAAAACATCCCCACAGCAAGCTTGACGCCTGGCATTCACACCAACGAGTTCAGTCTTTGTCTCATCAGACTAGAGAATTTTGTTTCTCATAGTCTGAGAGTCCTTCAGGTGCCTTTTGGCAAACTCCAGGCGGGCTGCCATATGCCTTTTACTAAGGAGTGGCTTCCGTCTGACCACTTTACCATACAGGCCTGATTGGTGGATTGCTGCAGAGATGGTTGTCCATCTGGAAGGTTCTGCTCTCTCCACAGAGGACCTCTAGAGCTCTGACAGAGTGACCATCGGGTTCTTGGTCACCTCCCTGACTAAGGCCCTTCTCCCCCGATCGCTCAGTTTAGATGGCCGGCCAGCTCTAGGAAGAGTCCTGGTGGTTTCGAACTTCTTCCACTTACGAATAATGGAGGCCACTGTGCTCATTGGGACCTTCAAAGCAGCAGAAATTTTCTGTAACCTTCCCCAGATTTGTGCCTCGAGACAATCCTTTCTCGGAAATCTTAAGACAATTCCTTTGACTTAATGCTTGGTTTGTGCTCTGACATGAACTGTCAACTGTGGGACCTTGTATAGACAGGTGTGTGCCTTTCCAAATCGTGTCCATTCAACTGGATTTACCACAGGTGGACTCCAATTAAGCTGCAGAAACATCTCAAGGATGATCAGGGGAAATGGGATGCACCTGAGGTCAATTTTGAGCTTCATGGCAAAGGCTGTGAATACTTAGGTACATGTGCTTTCTCATTTTTTTAATTTTTAATAAATTTGCAAAAATCTCAGGTAAAAAATTTTCATGTTGTCATTATGGGATGTTGTGTGTAGAATTCTGAGGAAAAAATGAATTGAATCCATTTTGGAATAAGGCTGTAACATAAAATGTGGAAAAAGTGATGCGCTGTGAATACTTTCCGGATGCACTGTACTTCTGTCATTCTTTTTATGGAGTACACATGGGCTGAGAATTAAGCATTTGGTTCTTATCTTGAGAAGGTTAACATAAAAGGGTGACAGAAGAAGAAAGTAACTATGAAAGCAAATAGTTTATACTGTGTACACAGCCCTCCAATAATGAGTGTTCATTATGCCAGGGCAGTTGCGTGTTTGTGTTTCCTTTCCACAATTAAAAAAATAATTTTGCCTTGGTTTTGTGTCGTCTTACTCATTGGCCTTCATCCTCTCTAAACCCACCAACCACACTTCTGCCTTCTGTTGAATCCAGTTCTAATTCTTTTTGTACACCCTTTTAGTAGGCATCACACGAAGTCTAGCTACAACAAATCAGGCTCTGTAGTGTGTGTGTGTTTTTTTTTTTTATAAAATGCACCCTTCAGGTCTTTTGACAGGTTAAGGCACACTTGAGATTTGCACATAAATAGTGCGAGCAGACTTTTTTTAATAGCAAAACTCTTTGTATCACAAGGTTTCCCATTTCCTTTCTGTTCTGGTCTGCCCTTGGCATACAATTGTTCTCTTTGGGGTGTTAGGACTAGGCATATCACAATACCAGAATTGTTCAATACCAGGACCAGTGAAATTTCTTGATACTCATGTTTCAATACCATGGGGAGATAAAAAAGGAAATCATTTTCAACCACTTTTAATAAAAAGAATCTCTCTTCTTAAAGGGAGCAATATTATGCCTTTTTCTGCAATAGGTTAAGTATATTCACTAATGGTCAAAAGCTTTAGAACACCCACCTTAGTTTTTCTCTAGATTTAATCAGTTGAAATGCAATTAATGAACTAATACGGTGTAAGGTTAAGCAGTAAACTGCCAGAGAACTCTGAAGATGGATTTTGAATGCTAATTCCCTTCATGATTTTGAACAGTACATTGTCAGTCTTTCATCCTAGCTCATACCTTACAGTCACTTAGGCCTTATCACTCCTCTCGGAATTGTTACTTAGTACTGCTATGTTGTTTTTTAATGGGGAGGGGGGTTGGGGGTTTTGCTAATGGTATTGTTGATTGGTAGATTCATGACTGTGCCAGTTAATTGCCCTAAAAATTTCTTAATGTGACTTAAGTACACTTTTTATTTTGTTTATTTTTCAGATAAGTATTCTTTATATATATATATATATAAACAGATTATAGAAGTCTTGTGGAGAACTTTGTTTATTTGTGCAAATAGAATTATCTGCTATTTAACCCAGTGAAGACTCAGGCTAACATGATCAGCTTTAGTGATTCTGCCATGCTGTGACATTTGTGTAACTTTCATCAGCCTTTCAAATAATAATTTGAAAGTGATATATATTTTTATTTTCAGCACAAGCCACCCTGCATTAACATTCAAATAAGTAGGTTGTGATCGTATTCAGCTTCTTAATAGATTTGCATGTGCAAATATTGTAAACAGTGTACAGGAATGTACAGGAATTTTGTAACAATGCCTATTAGACCATTGTGGCAAAGTTTTTTGATTATTGATGTGTGTTCTTCAAGGTCATTTGTCCCTGTATTTAACCAGAATACAATACGTCAGAATATCCATTCTATCACTTATCGATTGTCACTAATCTTTTTTCCAAGAAGAGCTGACAATGGGCAGACAAGTGGTGTGGTCTATTCATACCAAAATGCACATAACAGACCCGTCTAGACTGTTCAAGATAACAAAGCAGGTAAACTAGCATGCTGTTTATAGGATTTAATACACATACATAATTAATATTTTTTTCCCCCCAAGGATGTCTTGATCAACCATCACACTAATAACATTAAGAATGTTCTAGCTATTAATTGTAGCACCGTGATATTGATCTGTACCAGAAATCCAATGACTTCCTTCACAGTAGTTCATCAAACAGATACTGCTGGATATCAAAAACAAAGGTTTTCAGAGTCAGAAACAAGCACAGAATAAGCATACAATACTGTAAGTTTTTTTTTTTTTAAGAAATACAGTAGCACTTGTAGCAAATGGTTTTTCAGAATTTGAACTCAATAAATTGAAAGAAATTCGCACACAAATTAAATGTATAAAATAATACAATTTGATTGTAACCATCCACTGTGTGCTACAAGCTAGTTATCAAAATTCTTGTCTCATGACGAGTTTGTTTTATTTGCCTCACAGGACTTCAATGCAGTTAAAGGGCATGCACAAAATACTGTAAGTTTTTAATAATAAAATTAAGATCTTTGCGTTTTACTTTTACAGAGACAAATCGAGCACACCTAGCAAAGGTCCTTGTCCTATTTGACAAATGTTGTTCTGTACAGGGTTGGCAGCGGTGGCATGTGCTTTTCCTATTTGATGTGCACCAGTTTTGGAAAGCAAAGCCACAATAATTATCAAGCGAACATTATACTCTACAACCATGTTACTCCTTTGAGGCTGAAACCAGTTTACACGTTATTTGCATGTTAATACGGCTCCCCCTTTGGGGAGTACGCAAAGCAGTACAACCTGTGCTTTTTCTGAGAAAAAGGAGAAGCTGTAATTTTTGTCTGAATAACTTGTTTTTAAAAATCACGTGTTTAACAGTGGGCATATTTGAAAGTGTACACTTAGGGTTTCTGATTGTTTTTGCCTAGTCATAAAGGAGCATTGAGTTATTAATGAAAATAGAAGGCAGAGTGTCTATAAAGTTGCTTAATATTGTCAATGATGCCTCATGTTCCAGAGAATTAACATCACCAAAAATCAAGGAACTGGTTATTGACATTTTCAGTGGACCAAAGAGCTTCTACACCCAATCACTATTCTATTCTATTGTTGGATGTGGAGGTGGTGCACTGCTACCAGTACTTGGGGGCCCACATCAGTTATTAGGCTGGATTGGTCTCATAACGAGCCATTAGATTAAATCTATTTTCTGGCTGTATGTGTCCTTATTTGCTAGGTTCATCCCATGGTTATGTTACAAATGGTGTCATGTTCAAGAGGCTCTCTAGAGCAACTGGGAGTGTGGAGCCAACCTGCACCATCACATTTGTTAGCAGGTGTAGGATTAGCTGAGGCGGTGAGAACTGAAGATGCAAAGGAGAAAACAGCAAGTGGGATAGGTGTCTGACTCTTAAACACAATTACCAGAGCCAATGAAAAAACTTGTAAATCCGGCCCACCTTAAATCCCTTCACACCTCTCCGTCAGCATCTTTTGTCTTGAAAATGTGTCAATAAACCCAAGCAGCCTACTATACCATTCCTCCACCGCCTCAGAACGGGCAAGAAGTTCTCCCTGTTCCTGCCTTGATTGATTATCTGGGAGTGAGCTACCCAGAATTGTAAGGGGAAATAATTTGATGTGTGTTTTGTGTCTGTAATATAACACACATCATGCTATATTTACATTTTCTTAACCATTGTATGATTTAAATAAACATAAATATAAAACTTTGCACGCAAAAAAAGTATGTCTACCCCCTATTACTTCCTCAAACACCTAAACTTAGAATCGGGTGCAGATGATCAGAATGTCATTAGAGAGAATATTATTTAAACCTCTGATGTTTTTATTGCATTGCATTTTGTTGTTGAAGTGTAGATTAAAGGAGCTTTCTAATGCCTTGACAAAGAAGATTATAGATGAGTCTGGGAACGGAATTAGAAAGATCTCGTAGCGAGTACAAATTAGCACTCCATTGTCCAGAAGATCATCTACAAGTGGAGAAGAGTTCAAACTACAGCCAACTTAACATACATCAGGCCACCCCTGCATGTTCAGCCTGACAGCAGAATACAAGATGCTGAAGGAAGACTCCTAAGAACTTCAGAATTTCATTACAAGATCAACAGGTGGATTTTGCCACTGTTAATGTTAAAATGCAAGAATTAACCATTTGATAGCGGCTGCACAAAGTAGATCTTTATTGGAGATGTGCCAAGAGGAAATCTTTGCTGTCCAGAAAGAACATCAGGGTAAAATTAGAGTTTGCCTACGAACATCTGGGCAAAGATCAACACTTCTGGGACAATGAGCTCTGGACAAACATGGCAAAGAAACAGCTATTTAGCCACGGTACCAGGAGGTGTGTTTGGTAATAACCAAAGACTGCATTTGACCAGACGAACCTGATAAAAAATGTAAACCATGGTTGTGGAAATGTTATTGTTTGTGGCTGCTTTGCTGCATCAGTGCCTTGACAGTTCATCATAGCATCCACAATAAATTCCTCATTGTACCTGGGGGTACTTGAGGATAATGTCAGACCATCTTTCAAAAGACTGGATTTCAACTGAAAGTGGACCTTGCAGCCTAACAATGACCCTAAACATATCTCAATCCGTCAAGGCATGGCTGAAAAAGAAAATGAGGGTTTTGTAATGATAAAGTCAGAATGTGAATCACTTTGAGATGCTGTTTGGGGTATTTAAAACAGGCTGTGCATGTAGAACACCACTCAAACAGGTTTAGATGCAATTGACCACTGTATTCTGCTTCACAACATGGAAAGTTTTGATAGTTTCTTGATCAGTTTCCTTGTAAGACTTAGTTCAGACTTCCTATATTTCAATATGAACAGAATTTTTAACAACAAGACATTAAGTTCTAAAGTTAGATATGATCTTTCTCTCTCAGGGCTCAGCATTAAATGGTTTCACATTAGGTGTCACATGGAGATACAGAAAGCATTTCTGCGTTTGCTTTAATGTTGATGATTGATGGCTATATCTTCAAACAAAGTAATACTCCTACTCTTGTTCCTTACCCCCTTCTGTTTCTGTTCTTGTTATCCTGATGTGGCACATGTGCCACTGTTATTTTGTCATGCTGCTGTTCCTCTCCGGCTAAAATGACAGCAGGAACCATAAACCCAAATGTGTAGGTATTTTCTTTTCTTATTAGAACGGCCTCAACATATTGTTTTTTTCTTGATCTGTTTGTTTTGTTCTGTAAAGGGATTAATTACTATTTTGAATATAAATATTTGTATATTAAGGGTATTTCTTTCATTCCTAATAGCTGAGTGATGCCATTAGTATAATTGGGCGGGAAGATTTTCCTCAGAAGTGGCCAGATCTTCTGACTGAAATGGTAACGCGATTTCAGAGTGGTGACTTTCACATCATCAATGGAGTCTTACGGACAGCACATTCACTCTTTAAAAGGTATTTATTCTTTATTATTACTGAATACTGAGATGCAGTTTCTTTTCACACAATGATTAGACCATTATTGTTGAATTGTAGAATGTATTTTTTAATTAATCTCCCACATAATGTAAAGGCTGCAGACCTTGTACTAAGCTGATGGTTCCCTACCTTTGGCAAGACTTGGTACCCCTTAGCTATTCATGCCTTGATAGTAAAATAAAATTTAAAAAAAAATTGTTTCTAGACCTTGTGTTGTGGTCTAGTGGGTTGAAGCTACTTCTAAAAGGTCTTGTAACTGGTCAGAGGACTAACTGACCACAATTTCACACAAGCTTGGTGCAGGGTAAACCTTTCATTGCATACCAAATTCATTTTCTTGAAACCCCAGGAAATTACAGCAGGCTTCAGATTTTTTTTAGTTTTTTTTTTTATGAACATTTTTTAAAGGTAATATCTCAAATTGGTTGATCTGTGTTCAGGTAAGTACATTGCTTAATGGTTATTTTTTTATTTTGTGTGTATGTGTGTTTTTAAGCAGGTGTTGTTAATATGATGTGACTTCCAATAAAATTAAATAATTTTCCTAATTTTATAAAGCCAAACTTTTACTAATGAGCATTCACGGTTTCTTTTACTGTTTATAGAAACTGGAAGTGAAAATAAAATGTCACTTGGATCATTGCGGTGGATCAGTTTTAACCAGAGTATTGCTGCTCCCATCAGATTATCCCTGGCGCAGTCCAGAGTTTATTATAAGCTTAAACTTTCCAGCATTGACTTGAACTTTGTAGAATCATTTTGGGTTCAAAGTAAATGATCAAGGGTAAACAGATTGTCTGAGGCTATCTGCTGACAGTTCAAAAATTTCTCCAAAATATGTTAACAGATATAGTTTGCAAATTTATTTAAAGTGAAATAACCTTGTTTCCTTGGCTTACATTACCCTATTTTAAACGGGACAAATGTAACACATTTTTCAGGAATTCTAATATGTATATAATATACATACAGTATGTGTGTGTATGTGTATATAATATAATATAATATTATATATTGGGGGGAGTGGGGAGGTGGCTAAGTCAGTGTGATCAGGAAGGGGGGGGGTTATTGGGTGTAAATTTTTGTTTATTACGAACATGTTATTCTTAAATTTACATATGCTGGATTTATGTCCAAGTGTCTGTTGATAGCATTCTCATTTAATAGCCAAGATTCAGCCAGCTCTCTGGCACTTTTAGTACTTGCTTTAAATTTTACTTGTACAGGCAGCCCCCAGGTTACGTATGAGAGAGGGGACTGTAGGTTTGTAGTTAAGTTGAATTTCTATGTAAGTCGGAACAGGTACATTATTTTAATACAGTAAATGCTATTGTTGACCGACTGTAACCAAGTGCTCTGCCAATGAATGATGGAGTTTCACCTCTTTCTGACCTTTTTATTATTTCTGCTTTATTTTCAATGGTGATGTTTTTTCTCTTCTTTACTGTATCACCAGCACTTGCATCAGATTTGTGTTTCAGAGACATTCTTGAAGGGTGAAGACAAAAGGTTAAGATGAGCTCTTCTGCACAGCACTGTACAGCCATCACAGCAGGAAGGCACCCGGCCTCAGCACGTCTGATGTATAGGGTGGGCCAGATATAATTATGTGATTTTCATTACGCTATGATTTCTTCAGTTTATTACATAGAAAATCACCCGAAAAATCCCGGACCATCGAGAACTGTGCGAACTGAAGACATGAAGAATCGTCTTCGCGCTGAACTGGAATCGTCTCTGCATAAATCAGTCATCCAGACCATCTGGATCTGCATAATTAGATCTGGGCCACCCTGTACTGACACAAGACAACTTCCTGCTGTGCGTAACAATACAAGCAGGCTTGCTATTGGGAATAAATGGGGGCAGCGACGGGCGGTTCCTCACCAGCCCACCTCAGTCGCCTCCACTACAGCATGCTGCCTGCGTCTGTAACACCACTGCCCCCAGTCAACACTCAGCCATTCGAGGCACACTACAATGGTACCCCCTGCCGCCCCGTTCGCCCTTAGTGGCCTCCGTTAAGGCAAAACCGGGTCACTGCTTGCAGCATTACCAGCCGCCCACCTAGAACGAATGGGGCAGCCGTGTGTGGTGGGCAGGCAGTGAAACAGATTGCTGCCGGGAGCCGGCCAAGGGACACTACACTGCGCGAGCAGCAAAATCGCCTCCGTCCAGCCACCGTTTGCAGCGTCCCCAGACCGAAGATGACGGAGCGGCAGTTACTGAGGCGCATGTGTTGCAGCTGTGGCCCTGTTCGTTTGTCATAGGTCGAATGTCCATAACCTGGGGACCATCTGTACTTTGTCCCAGTTAAATGTACGTCCAGTTGAATTAGTGTGCGTATAGATCAATCAATAATAAATAAATAAATAAAAAAAATATATATATATATATATATATATATATATATATATATATATATATATATATATATATATATATATATATATATATATATATATTTCAAGTTCAAAAAATAAACATTTTTGTTATGAACCGGTATACCGCCCAGCACTACTCTTACTGCAGTAACTAAAGTGCTTTCTGCATTCAGCTGATTTGCTGGGAGACTTGTCGGCTTTAAGCTTTTACCACCTGCTGGACAATTGACTTTGTCCTGTTTTTTACTTCTCTACATCAGATGTCTGCTTTTATTTCATCTTAAATTTACTGACAAGTTTGATTTGTTTTTCAGCTGTTCCTTTCTAGTGCTTGTAAAACACAATGAGCCTCTGCCCGCTGCTTTTCTTGTGTAGTGCTGGTCGATATTGACAAAATTCAATATCACGATATTTACCTAATATATCACAATATTACAATATTTATTGAAATAAATGTTAATAAAGATAACACTGTACATTAAAAGCATCAGTACTCTATAACAAAATGTGTATTGTAAACTTTCACAGTATTTCAAATTATAAGCAGATGATAAAGCTATTTCCAAAAAGATTATTTGCTTTTATTTACTTTATTATAAACTGTTCTTTTAAAACAATATTAATATTTGCAGACTTGCAATAAAGCATTCACCAAATGACATTATAATGGCATGACATACGGATCATTTCTTTTATTTATTCAGTACTAGCAAAATACCCGCGCTTCGCAGCGGAGAAGTAGTGTGTTAAAGAAGTAATGAAAAACAAAAAGGAAACATTTTGAAAATAACGTAACATGATTGTCAATGTAATTGTTTTGTCACTGCTGTGAGTGACGAGTGTTGCTGTCACACATATATATATCCTCTTTAATAAAACACACCCCTGTGTGCGTCCAGGTGTCCGTGTGTGTGTCTTCTGGTGAAGTGAGCATGTGCGGGCCGCGCCGCACATTGTACCATGTCCCGCCCATGTGCTCGGGACGTGGACGCACACACACTGGAAGCTGGGCGCGCAGTGAATGGCCTAGCCGCTGCGCACGATAAGCAAATAAAGCACACACACTGGAAGCTGGGCACACAGTGAATGGCCTTGCCACGGCAGCGCATGATAAGATATAAAGGACACCATTGCTGGGCAGAGTGCTGATTGGGTAGTCGTGGCAGCGCACATAAAATCCGTTGTTGGGGAGACGCCACACAAAATAATCAGTTGCATGCCCCCACAGATTAAAATACTTGCTGGGGAACTGCACAGTACTTGCTGGGGAGATGCCACAGGCACGATTATAAGCAGCACATCACACATTACATCAATTGCTGGGGCCACTCTGCTGATTGCCCACTGTTGTGACAGAAAATTAAAGTCATATTACAGACATCAAAGGTACTGTCAGAGGAAATTACAGACATTTTATGGAAATACAAACCAGTATTACTGCGAGAGAAAATTAAAGACATATTAAAGGATGCATATTACAGCCACATACAAGCCAGTATTACTGTAGGAGAAAATATTCTGGAAGTATCTACTAACAACATGCCACCCAAAAAAAGGACACATCAAGCAGGACAAAAGACACAGACAATCAAATCCTATATAAGCAACATCTGGAAGAACGGTCGGCTCAACAAGTAAATATCAACAAAAGCAACGCTGAAAGACAAAGAAAAATACGAGCAAATAGATCGATTAAAGAGAAAGAAAATGACTGTCAGAAAAACGCTAAAAGAGAGAGACTCAGAAGAGCAAACCTTAGAAAAGTTTGGCATTTACTTGCCAGAACCAGTATTCAGCCATGGTCAGTTACTGTATATGTTGCATTATCAAGAGTTAGAAGTTTTCCAGATGTTGTTATCAAGGTTGTAGAGATTCCGGAACAAGGCAAACTGTTGCCAAACTCAGACAGAATATTTATAAGAAATGTTGTCTATAATGAAATTGTACAGAAAAATTTCATGAGGTAAAAAAATTGAAAATTTTACCTAAATATCATCTTCAGATATTGTCTTACAGATTGTTACAAAGTTTTACACTAAGGCAATATTAATTATACTTACTGTATTGTCATGTACGTTTCTATTTTATTTTTATTATTATTTTACTTTAAGCTTCTTGAAAAAATATTTTTGACAAAAAAAAAAAATTAAGACAACAAACAGAATGAGGTCAAGGTCCCTTGCCATTTAATATAGACTGTTCCTACTAATGTTTATGCACTACTGTTCTAGCGTCCGTTATTGTAACGGGCTTAATGTGTAGTATACACACACACACACACACACATATAAACATATATATATATATATATATATATATATATATATATATATATATATATATATATATATAGGGGCAGTAGTGCTCCTTGAACCCTCAGGTACCACGCCAAACACCTGGTAAAATTGCCACAATAATTATATTTATTATAATAATGTGCACCAAGCACCCTCCACTCCACACTATTCATAAATCAATAACAATAATAAATCAATAATAATCCTCCACTCCCAGACGCGTTGCCCTCCTACCACCCAGCTCAGTGTCTGGGAGTTCCCAGAGTCCTTTTATTCCTCCTGACCCGAAATCTTTCTGCCCAACAGTTCCACAAGTCCTTACTCCTTCGGGTCAGGGTAAACAGTACTTTTCTTCACCCCGGAAGCCCGTCGCTCTTCCTGTGACGAACTTCCGGGTCATGGTGCCCAAATGAGTCCATTGGCCTCCTGACAGCGACTCCCAGTGGCCCCCAAGGTATCCAGCAGGGCTGTGTATAAAACCTACATAGTCCATGAGGCCCTACTGGAATTCGGGGCCCGTATATGCTCTCGGGAGAGCTCCTCCTAGCGGCCAGGGGGTGAGGGCTGGAGTAAAATGCCGGCAATCCAGCTATATATATATATATATATATATATATATATATATATATATATATATATATATATATATATATATATATATATATATATATATATATAATATACACACACACACACATATATACATACATTATTTGTACAAAATCTTAATTTATTTATCCATTCCTAAATAATTAAATGGGCAGGCTATTTCGTATCAGTGCAATACGCTGTTTGTTAAAACGGATGTCTCCCGCTCTTACATGCAAGTCTGCGTGGATATTATGAACTATCGTATCTGTTCAAGCTCTATTTAAATTTTAAATAGAAGGAATTTTTATTTAGTCAACAAAAATGTCTTTGGTAGGAATGTAAGTTAAATGTAGGCATCATTGCATATGTTTTTCTTCACCATACAAATGTAAAGAGTAAATTCGCCTTACATTCCAACCAAAGATATTTGTGTCGACTAAATAGAACTTGAAAAGATATATTTTTTTGAATGTGATCGCGCAATTCAGATCGAGTTGACTCGCACCAACGCATCGAGCCCGCGTGCTATTGTGGTTTCGCCTGCGTGCCTCAATAAGTCACCCTCCCCTCGCTCTTACTTTTTTACCGTTCATCTAATGAATACACGGAGTATGGCTTTACCAAAACAATCAATGATGGCGAATAATGTATCCATTATTCATAAAGCTTCAATTGGTGATCTGTCTTTCTGCGTTAACCACATATTTTTCATACGCCTCAAACCAAGGGGATGAGGGTAAAATGAATCTAGGCAGCGTACATACTCCGTGCACCCCCTCTCGGGAATCGAACCTCGGACGTCTGCGCTTGAGGCGAAGCCTCTACCATTGCACCATGGAGTGTGGTTTGTCTATTTGAGAGTATGTAGCTCGGGATATATATATATATATATGTATACAGTCATGTGAAAACATTAGGACACCCTTTGAAAGCATGTGGTTTTTTGTAACATTTTTAATAAATGGTTATTTCATCTCCGTTTCAACAATACAGAGAGATTAAAGTAATCCAACTAAACAAAGAAAACTGAAGAAAAGTCTTTTCAAGATATTCTGTAAATGTCATTCTACAAAATGCCTATTCTAACTGAGGAAAAGATAGGACACCCTTGCCCCTAATAGCGAGTGTTACCTCCTTTGGCTGAAATAACTGCAGTGAGACGGTTCTTGTAGCCATCTACCAGTCTTCGACATCGGTCTGAGGAAATTTTACCCCACTCCTCAATGCAGAACTTTTTCAGCTGTGAGATGTTTGAGGGGTTTCTGCACGCATACAGCCCTTTTCAAGTCACCCCACAGCATCTCAATGGGATTCAAATCTGGACTTTGACTTGGCCATTCCAGGACTCTCCATTTCTTCTTTTTCAGCCAATCTTTGGTTGATTTACTAGTATGTTTTGGGTCATTGTCATGTTGCATGGTCCAGTTCCGCTTCAGCTTTAATTTTCTAACTGATGGTCTCACATGTTCTTCAAGCACCTTCTGATACACAGTAGAATTCATCGTGGATTCTATGATGGTGAGCTGACCAGGTCCTGCTGCAGCAAAGCAGCCCCAAACCATGACACTTCCACCTCCATGCTTCACAGTTGGTATGAGGTTCTTTTCTTGGAATGCTGTGTTTGGTTTACGCCAAACATGTCCTCTGCTGTTGTGTCCAAATAATTCAATTTTGGACTCATCTGTCCAAAGAACATTATTCCAGAAGTCCTGGTCTTTGTCAACTTTATCTCTGGCAAATGTCAGTCTGGCCTCGATGTTTCTCTTGGAAAGCAAAGGTTTCCTCCTTGCACACCTCCCATGCAAGTTAAACTTGTACAGTCTCTTTCTGATTGTAGAGGCATGTACTTCTACATCAACAGTAGCCAGAGCCTGCTGTAGTTCTCGAGATGACACTTTAGGGTTTTGGAGACCTCTTTAGCATCTTGCGGTCTGCTCTTGGGGTGAACTTGCTGGGGCGACCAGTCCTGGGCATGTTGGCAGTTGTTTTGAAAGCCCTCCACTTGTAGACTATCTTCCGGACAGTGGAATGGCTGATTTCAAAATCTTTGAGATCTTTTAAATCCCTTCCCAGACTCATAGGCTGCTACAATCTTTTTCTGAAGTCCTCTGACAGCTCTGTTGTTCTCACCATGGTGCTCACTCTCACTTCAACAGTCAGGAGCACACCAAACTAAATGTCTGAGGTTTAAATAGGGCAAGCCTCATTCAACATGCAGAGTAACGATCTACTAATTATGTGCACCTGGTGTGATATACCTGTGTGAGATCTGAGCCAATTTAAGAGGGAATACATGTGAGGGTGTCCTATCTTTTCCTCAGTTAGAATAGGCATTTTTGTAGAATGACATTTACAGAAGATCTTGAAAAGACTTTTCTTCAGTTTTCTTTGTTTAGTTGGATTACTTTAATCTCTGTATTGTTGAAACGGAGATGAAATAACCATTTATTAAAAATGTTACAAAAACCACATGCTTTCAAAGGGTGTCCTAATGTTTTCACATGACTGTATATATATATATATATATATATGTATATATATATATAATATGTATACTAGCAGAATATCAGCGAAAGGAGAAGTAGTGTGTTAAAGAAGTTATGAAAAGAAAAGCAAACATTTTAAAAATAACGTAAGATGATTGTTAATGTAATTGTTTTGTCATTGATATGAGTGTTGCTGGCATATATATATATACACATACATACATACATATATATACATATACATATATACACACATACATATATATACATATACATATATACACATACTGTATATACACACACATAAATATATATACATACTGTATATACAACATATACATATCTACATATATACTGTATATACACATATATATACAAATCTACATATATATATCTACATATATATATATATTAGGTGGGACTCGATTAAAAAATTAATCCAATTAATTAGAGGCTGTGTAAGAATTAATCTTGATTAATCGTATGTAATCGCACATGTAAATTTGCCCCAAATCGCAAATGTTTTTTTTTATTTAAAACGGTTTTAGTGGGCGACAGAATCAAATAATAGACATGGACATGAATATTGTAAACTGAAGCTGTTTTAATTTCTGAAAAAAAAGCCTTTAAACTGCATTTGAATTCAAAACAGAAAAAAAATATCATCCCTGGTTAAAATTGGGCAGACTTAAAAATAAAGTGGTAGTTTAAGTACTTTAAGTACATTTTCAGAATAGTATTGTCTTTAAATAATAATAACCAAAATTTCACCATAAAGTGCAGTTTTTCTTCTTAAAAAATAAGTCAGAAACATAAAAGGTAATTTGACCAGCTTACTCTTTAAACTCTGAGTAACATTAGCCAAAATTATTTTGTACATTAGGCTAAAACAGTGTGATCATTGAACATTTTGTAATTAGATGTATTTAGAATTACTAACGGTCACGGAAGTCCAATGATCCCCAGTAAGAGCCACAAAGTCCGCTTTCTGTAATGCATCTAATTTTGCTTGCTTTTCAGTGTGCACAAAACCATGCTTTTATCAAGGCTTCGCTGGAAGTCGAAATGATCAGTCGAGGAACACGCTTTATTCCGACTCTAACATTTTTGTAGCTGTGATGTGTGCATCAGTGTAATGGATGTACCAGGAAATCATGCATTGACAAAAGTTCCCGCTTGCTTGGAATTGAAAGTGTGATTAAATGCGTTATTTTTAAGCTATGGAGTACATGCATCAAGCTTCTCAGCTGTGCTTGTGCTAAGAAAGGAAAATTTTAAAAATAACGTAACATGATTCTGCGTTAACCTAATATTTTTCATACGTCCCAAACCAAGGAGATGCTGAAGGTAAAATGAATCGGGTAGCCAGCATACATAGTCAGTACATCCCTCTCGGGAATCGAACCTCGAATGTCGGTTAGAGGCTTAAGACTCTACAAATGCGCCACAGCGTGTGGCTTGTCTATGCTAAAGTATGTATTGTAGATCGGGTATATATATACATTTATATATATACCCGTATCGCAGTGGAGAAGTAGAAGTTATGAAAAGAAAAGGGAACATTTTAAAAATAACGTAACATGATTGTCAATATACAGTAATTGTTTTGTGAGTGTTATTGAATGTTGCTGTCATCAAGGATTTGATTATCATTATTTCTTTCAATCAGGCTCGTATTTGTAGGATGTGTTCAAGTTACATTCCGTGTTTGTCAATCGCTGTAAAGATAAGAGGTTTCATTCATCGATTAGTTCCTTACTGCATCAATAAACAGCTCGCCTTCCTTTTTATCTGTGATGTGACAAACTGCATGCACGGGTTTTTTTACACTGTCTTTTTAGCAGGACATTCACTTTTTCCACCGCGGTGCTCCGCAGTAGCTGCACTTATGAATATGATTCTATGTATAAGACATATTTTTTGCTGCCTTCTCAATTGTGTAACGGTTTTGTTCAGCACTCTTTGGAACTGTTGCTTTTGTCTTGCACTGCGCCAGTTCACGGAGCTTGGTGTTCTTGCATCGAAGGTTCCCAGCTGTACTGGTGCCATCTGTAATGTCAGCTAAGACCCGCACTTAAAAGTTTTCTCGCAGTTTCAATGAGTTTGTGCCAAACACCACCCTGACCATCTCATCTTCCTCTGCATAAGCACAGTCCTTCGTGAATATTTACCGCAGTGTTTGTATTGGATGCCGCTGATGACGGCCTTATATGGGCAGGCACTAAATTACAAACGCTAGTGCTGAACTTAATTTAATATAAACTTACGGTTCTGCTTTGTTTCCGCAGTAGCTGTACTTATGAATATGCTTGTATGCATCATTTGCTTCATAATGTTTTTCTGCCTTCTCAATTGTGAAATGGCGTTTTGTGCTGATCGCTGTTTGGAGTTCTTCCTTGTGCTCTACGTACTTACGTAGGAGGCGTGATGATGTCGCACCAAACTCCGCCCCCCGCGGCCATCTCCAACTCAAGACTCCATTACATTATATGGGGAAAAATAGCTTCCAGTTATGACCCTTATGCGTAGAATTTCGAAATGAAACCTGCCCAACTTTTGTAAGTAAGCTGTAAGGAATAAGCCTGCCAAATTTCAGCCTTCTACCTACACGGGAAGTTGGAGAATTAGTGATGAGTCAGTGAGTGAGTGAGGGCTTTGCCTTTTATTAGTATAGATATATATATATATCTTCGCAGCGGAGAAAAAGTGTGTTAAAGAAGTTATGAAAAAGAAAAAGGAACATTTTAAAAATAACGTAACATGATTGTCAATATACAGTAATTGTTTTGTGAGTGTTATGAGTGTTGCTGTCATCAAGGATTTGATTATCATTATTTCTTTCAATCAGGTTTGTATTTGGGTTAGGATGTGTTGTGTTCAAGTTACATTCCATGTTTGTCAATCGTTGTAAAGATAACTGGTTTCATTCATCGATTCGTTTCTTACTGCATCAATAAACAGCTCGTCTTCCTCTTTATCTGAGACGTGACACACTGCATGCATGGGATTTTTTTTTTTTTAACACTGTCTTGAATTTTTCTACCGTGTGCTTTGTTTCCGCAGTAGCTGCACTTATGAAGCGTGTGATACATACAAGCATATTCATATTTTTTGCTGCCTTCTCAATTGTGTAATTCGGTTTTTGTTAAACACTCTTTGGATCTGTTGCTTTTTGTCTGTGCACTGCGTCAGTTCACGTGAGCCGTGTACATGCATCGAAGGTTCCCAGCTGTGCTGGTGCCATCTCGTGCGATGTCCACGGCTGTATTTAATGTTAGTTAAGACCCAGCACTTAAGTTTCTCTCACAGCTTCGCTGAGTTTGTGCCAAACACCACCCTGACCATCTCATCTTCCTCTGCATAAGCACAGTCCTTCACCAATATTTAGCGGCAGTGTTTCTATTGGATTGCCGCTGATGGATGGCCTTATATGGGCAGGCACTAAATTACGTGGGAGGCGTAACTCCGCCTCTCACGGACATCGAGCTGAAGTCTATTATAGTATATGTACGAAAAAATAGGTTCCAGTTATGACCATTACGCGTAAAAGTTTGAAATGAAACCTGCCCAACTTTTGTAAGTAAGCTGTAAGGAATGAGCCTGCCAAATTTCAGCCTTCTACCTACACGGGATGTTGGAGAATTAGTGATGAGTGAGTGAGTAAGTGAGTGAGAGCTTTGCCTTTTATTAGTATAGATTCCAAGCACTGTCATGTGTTATGGGACACAACGACAAGCTTATCTACATTCTTGGGCTTGAGTGACACTCTATGCCAAGTAACAATGTTTCCACCAGTGCTAAATTCTCTTTCAGATGGGTCACTAGTTGCAGGAATATATGAACATTTCTTTGTAAGGTGAAACTCCAAGTAATTTTTTTTTTTTTAATTTGTTTTCCACCATTGTAGAGGATCACACTCACTGTCTACATCAGCCATTTACAGACCATTTTGCAGCTCTTTCTCAGTTTCATGTCTTGTGACGAGCAATTTCTAAGCTGTTTGGGGCTTTCTGAAACATGCTATGCATGGGTAATTCCATGTCAAATCATCACAACTTTTGGACCTCATCATCACATATTTTAATGACATTTATCGTGTCTTGGATCAGTATTAAGGGGTATTTAAGCTAATAGCTTGATCTTATGACTTTGGATAGATCTCCTTAAATTTAAGTTGTAGAGAAATGGTTTCCATATTTTCAAGCTCTTTTTCAGCTCTATATTTTGCATAAATACTATGCTATCCCCAAAAAGAAAAATGAAAATCTCCCAACCTACCAGTGATATTAGTAAAAAAAAATTGAATAGCTAAAAAATGTTTTAAAATTGGTCAGTTTTTAACTAAAGAGAGCGTATGTCATGAACTTCTCTTTGGGTCATTGCTGAGATATCATTACTTATCTGAAGTGTGGATCAAAACTGCAATTCCTTACAATGCTGTTGAATAGCAGTAAGTGTGGAAACTAAGACTAAAGCCAGCACTAGCAGTGAAAATAGAATTTTAATTTAAATAAAAATAAAAGACATAGTGAAAATGTATGTCTGTTTCATCAAAGACAATACAGGTACTCGTCGACATACGAACTATGCAAGTTACGACTAGTCGACTTTACGACTCATTCGACAGTTTCCCCCACCAGCTGTTGGCTGCGCCTGTTTCCCGCAGTCCCAAGTCTCGCTACGCAGCAGTAATAATATTCGCAGAAGTGTTGCCCCATGTGTGTTTGTGTCTTGTTGTTTTGGCAGTTTACAATAATATACCCCTAACATGTCTACCAAGAGGAAATTGTCTCTGTCCACTCCTCAGCCTGCTAAAAAGGAAAGAAAGGCCATTAATCTAGTCACCAAAATGATGATGATAAAACAGTATGAAGAAGGAAAGAAAGTGAATGCGATCACATGTAATATGAAGTTATCACATTCTACTGTGTCGACTATTTTAAAGGAGAAAAATAGAATTTATGAAACTGTGAAAGGTTCTGCAGCGTATTGCACAGATACGAAATAGCCTGCCCATTTAATTATTTAGGAATGGATAGATAAATTAAGATTTTGTACAAAAAATGTTTTTGTTGCGAGCACCCCCAATCGGGAAGTGCTGCTTTTAAAGGAACGCACCGGAGAAGACACATTTCGTCCTTATTGCGAAATTTATAAAGAGAAAAAAAAAATTCAGACGAAGCTCACTATGTTTATGAAAAGAGCAACTCCTCCCATCACCCCGTCCGCAGCCTCCCCTGATGAAGGCGATATCGACAACCCGCAGCCAAACACCAGTGGTGCCAGAAATTAAATGTACAGTATTTACTTTTCCACATATTAAACCAATTGTACTGTAGTATGTTGTGTTTGACTTAGAAAGTAAGAAAATGTAAATAAAATATTACTTTAAGATGATTACAATATCATTACCCAGACTAATATTCTTACCTTTATTTAACATAGGCCGACTTACGTCCAGATCAACTTACAACCAGTCAGTCGGAACCAATTTCGGTCGTAAGTCGACAAGTACCTATACCTTTATCTCCACCAGGTAATTGTTAGCATCTGCTATTCACTAATTACATCTGACCAATTTGCATACCTTTCTCCCCTCTCATCAATGCAGAGTGGAGCATTGGCATTTATTAGGTAGATTAACACATACACACATAGTTAAGTACCTCCTTCCATGTGCTCCTGGGGCCTCATGTATAAACGGTGCGTACGCACAGAAATGTTGCATAAGAACATTTCCACGTTCAAATCACGATGTATAAAACCTAAACTCGTAAAGTTACTCACATTTCCACGGTACGTCATACCCTGTCGTATGCAAGTTCTCCGCTCGGTTTTGCAGACTGGCGGCGCCCAGCGTCAAACAGTGCTACTGTTCCTGTGTGGTTACCGTTTCTTTCTTAGATCCACATTCCTGACGCGGCTTTATAAATACACTGAAATTAACTGCATATTGTTTATTCGTGTAATGCATCTGATTGTAATTAACCTGTAACAATATAATGGTCCAGGGAATAGCCATAGTATTCCAAATACCATAACTGCTCTAGCGTTGTTACTCTCACTGCACCTTCTTTTTCTTCTTTCAGCTGCTCCCATTAAGGGTTGCCACAGCGGATCATCTGTTTCCATATTGCTCTCACTGCACCACTCGGAGTATTTTTATCACTGTATCTGAGTGGAGAATCACTGCAGCAGCTGATCAGAAAGAGAATTATCGGTATACAGCATCAAGCCCACGTTACCTCAGCCACGAAAAAACGATTCAAAGCCTTTCCTGTACGGACCTCGCGGTTCAGAAACCGTTTCATCCCAAGAACTATAAACGCACTCAATCAATTGCTCTTTGGAGAACTGTTTGTACTTATAAGTACAATTACCCCACTGTAAACTTGCACTACAGTTATAATATTGTACAACCTGCGCCACTTTATAAAGCGCGTATTTACATATGATGACGATTTCATTTTTAAGATGAAATGCAGCAAAATATGTTGATTATATTATACAGGTAAAACTTTAACTTCATTTAAATATTCTCTATTGTTAATAATTAAACATGAGAGGACACGGTGCCGCATCGCTAGCAAGTTCACGTATTGTTCCTGCCTCGCGCTGTATATTTGCTGAGGCTGGTGTGACCCTGGAAGGATAGACGGATAGAATAATTAAACACGTACTATGAAGATATTTCAATGTTCCTTAAAAAACGTTTTGAAGAATTGTCGTTGTAAGCTTACAGATGGCTTAACGTCTATTACAGAGCTGATTGTGTGGCGATTGGATATTTGGAGAAAGAAAAGTAAGGACAGGAATTGGAGGTTAGTATGTTTAAAAGAGACCGTACTTCTACAATAAATCATTTCATTGAAGGTCGCGCATGGTGCAGCAGCATCTTGTGTGAGACATGAACAATCACTGCGCCACAATGTTCCCATCTTTAATAACATGCTTTCATTCCAATCATCAAGAAAATGATATCACGTATACATCTTAGTATTTTAATTATTCAGAGAGCTGTAATATTATGAATGCAATGAATTCTGTGTCCTGTCGGAGAAAGACAAAGAACGGAAGCACGTAGTGATTCACACACACACAGCACATAGAAGATCAAATACAAAACAAAGCATTTAACATGCTACTTTAGTTACGATGGGAACGGGCAGTAGTTTTGACATGAAACAGTAGCATAGATGTGTCAAATGACATTAATGAAACTTCTGTTCAGTTTCATTTTAGCATGATGTACGAACGTTTTTCCTGGCCGACAAAAAATATTTGTTTTGAAAATTTTTTTACCTGTATTATAATCACTCGTGGTAATTTGTCATTTTGGGGATAGCATAGTATTTACACAAAATACAGAATTTGAAAATAGCTTTAAAACAATATGGGAATCATTTCTGTGCAACTTTTATTTAGGGTGATATAGCCACTCAAAGTCATAAATCCCCAACCCCAAATAAGCTCAAACTTTGTTCGAATAAATCTCCCTCAATGTTGATGTGAAATTTCAGTTCCATGTGTTACTCAATGTCAATTTATTTATATAGCTCATTTAAAACAACATAGGAATGCTGTGGCCAAAGTGCTTTACAATAATAGAATAAAAGAAAACAAACAACATAAATAACATCAATAGAAATAAAATATATGAACATAAATAAAATAATAAATAGAAGTAATGTTATATAATCACAACTACCAAAATACTCGCGCTTCGCAGCGGTGAAGTTCTGCCTTAAAATTTTAATTAAGAAGAAAATTAAACCTTTTTAAACTGAGGGAAAATATACCAATAATTATTTAAGGATCTCTTTGTATACCACATTGTGAGTTCGGCCCTCCGGCTGTGATATGACCAAGCTTTGCGCTGAGCTTACTCTTGAGCCTGCTACGTACAGTTGGCCATGTGAACAGTAATCTTGTTTCAAATGTTACAGCTTGGATTGCTGCTGTCATAATCGGTTTGAGTTTCATTGTTTGTTTCAATTACGACAGTATTTGTAGGACTTGTGTTGAAGAGACATTCGGCATCTGTCAAGCGTTGTAAGTATACAACCGGTTTCATCGATAACTTCACATCCAGCTTTTGAGAGTTTAAACATTCATAAACATCAAAGTGTCCACTACTGAAATCGTCACCTGTGAATCTAAGATGTTTAAGAGGCATTGGCGGTTGTCGAAAGGTGTAAAATATTTGGCCATTTCGGTACACTTGAAAGCGACAACTGAACAATTCAGCGGCAGCCATCAACTCACATGCAGAACCATAGGTGAAGGGCTTAAGCATTTCACTCTTCTAGTGCTCCTGTGTAGTATAATTATCTCCTGTACCATCATCAGTCCACACCTTGAACCTGTCCCCGTCATTCAATACATAAGACACAATGTTCCTCCGGATATCAAGAGTGAGCCTGATTTGGCCGTGCAATATGTAACAAAGAGAATGGAAAAGGTAGGTGGAATCTCTGGGCATGGAAACCACTCGGCAAATGACAGTTCTTTGATCGATGGTGATCACCTCGATAGACCTGTTAATGGGGGTACGGTTGGAATGATAAAGGAAATGGGTATCTGATCAATGTAAAGTAAGTCTAAGATACCTACACAATAACTATAATCGTAATAAATGAACAATAAAACAGAGGAGAAGCAGTGGATTAAATAAAAAGGCTGTAGTTATCAGCAGGGAGACGTGAATCCCGTGGCAAAGCAAGGAAGGGAATGTAGAGACTGAAGCGACGGACAGCCTTATATAGGCAGGCAGCCAACAACGTGGGAGGCGTTGGGATGGGGACCCAACGCCGCCTCACACGGTGACTGAGCTGCAGGCTATGGACGTATATATGTACGTAAGTAGGATTCGGTTAGCGTTGGGAACCCGTGTACCAAATTTCTTGAAGATGGGCCCATATGTAACAAAGACCATTGAAAAGTTCAATATGAGGGCCGACGGTGGCATCATACCACTGACATAAGTACGTACATTGGTTTTGGTTAGCGCCGGGAAGCCACCTACCAGATTTCGTGAAGATGGGGGCATAAATAAGAAAGTTCAACATGGCGGACGTTGCCGACCGTTACGTGTAGAATTTCGAAATGAAACCTGCCCAACCTTTGCAAGTAAGCTGTAAGGAATAAGCCTGCCAAATTTCAGCCTTCTACCTACACGGGAAGTTGGAGAATTAGTGATGAGTGAGTGAGTGAGTGAGTGAGGGCTTTGCCTTTTATTAGTATAGATGAGGAAACCATCAATATTATTGAAGGTCATGGAATGCAAGTCAATAGAAATGAGTCTTTAATCTTGTTTTGAACAGTTCAATTGTAGACGTTTCCTTTATATGATGAGGTAGAGAGTTCCACAGGTGAGGAGCAGCAGCTGCAAAAGCCCTGTGCCCCTTGGTTTTACTCTTGGTCCGAGGGACAACAAGAGACAATTGACCAGAAGATCTAAGCACTCTGGATGGCTGGTGTAAAACACACAATTCAGATAAATAGGCAGGAGCAAGCCCATGTAAAGATTTAAAAACTAACAAGATTTTAAAGTCAATTCGAAAACTGACTGGCAGCCAGTGTAAAGAAGCTAAAATTGGAGAAACCGAGTCATACTTTCTTGCCCCAACTAGAAAGCAAGCGGCAGCATTCTGGGCCAGCTGTAACCTGTGTATCGAGGATTTGCTAATCCCAGAATATAGCGAGCTGCAGTAATCAAGGTGAGAAAAATTCAAAGCATGAGTAGCTTTCTTAAGATGCCTAGGAGATAAAACACATAAAAGGCTTGATCTTTCTAACAGACGAAGCTGGCAAAAGCAACTCTTCAGAATTTACTTGTTTCTTAAAAGAGAAGTTACTGTCAACGATAACACCTAGACTGCAGACTTGAGGTTTGTAAAAGACAGAGAAAGAGCCGAGAAGTCCAAGACCAATTTGTGCTTTAGCTGATGGACCCACTATAAGCACCTCCGTTTTATTTTGATTCAGATCAAGAAAATTATTAGCCATCTTAGTTCAGAAAGACAGTTGTGGAATTGATTTGTTGCAGTGTTGCAGACAGGAATATAAATGTGTGTATCATCAGCATAGTAGTGAAAAGAAATGTTACATTTCCTAAAAATAGCTCCAATAGGATGAAGATATATATTGTAGAGAATAAAATAGGACCCAAAATGGATCTCTGAGGAACACTATTTAAGAGGAGCAGTAGACAAAAAAGAGGAATTTAAAGTCACTGAAAAGTGTCTACCAGTTAAATATGACCTGAACCAGTTAAGACAAGCCCCTTTAAGCTCAACAAGATGTTCAAGCCGCAACAGCACTATCTCATGGTCAATAGTTTCAAAGGCAGCGGACAGGTCAAGGAGGAGAAGGACTGCAGCGTCAACCGAGTCAGTAATAATAGAGATGTCATTGAATACTTTGAAGTGGGCCGCTTCAACACCATGAAAACGCCTAAAGCCAGACTTATAAGGCCAAATCAGCTTGATAACTATCAAGTTTTTAGTGGTATGTTGATGAACAATTGAGGATAGTATTTACCAAGTTTTAACAAAAGTCTTAATGTATGCCCATTTAAGAGATCGTTAGTTCGATAATGTATGAATCAAGCAATAAATAACCGTAGCTATGTAAAATTTTTCAATACCTCTTCTCTGAACACATTTCTTTTTAAATTAATTTTTGGTTTATTATTCCTATTAAGTATAGAATAACACATCACACAGTCATATTGGGCTACTCGGCACAATAATCGCAGACCAGTTACATTTATATGATCACTTCATCAATTTTTTCTGTAGTCCAGAAATACTGGATATGTGAGGCACCACCTATTTTGTCCACTTCCTTCTATAAGAGGCTGTTTAAGGTGATGTTTCACTCTGATCAGCTCCTGTTCTGAGCTCTAAAATTTTCTTCCTTAATATTGATAATCTGATGTAGAACTATCACTCTAAACCACCTCACTGTGTGTTCTTTTGTCTCCCCACTGCCCACTTGAGTCTCTCTGATTTGTCATCTGCAATCAACGACATGGACTTTTTAAAAGCTTTGCAGACCTGATAAGCATTGTGGCATTTATTTTTTTATGTTTTACATATCTAAACTCATAAATCCCTACATAATAAGCAACAAGATAGAAATGCAGACATAATTTATATATTCTAGATAGAAATAAATCACAAAAAACATGTTTTGTTCAAGCATTGTTTTCAAAGGCAGTACTCAATGTGCACATATAAGAATAGAGACACTTAAAGTGTAGAAAAGTTTACATATTACATTTATTTGGTCAGTGTCGGTAATTTACAAATTCTCTTCTCTGCTTAGCAGGGTGCATTTCTCTGCCTTTCATTACTGTTTGAAATGGAATGCTTTTGTTTGGCAATCGCTCACATATAGCTAACAACGAACACATTCTGTATGCTGTAGGGTTTGCGTCGTGCATAGTCCGTGAAGTCAGATTAGTATAATAGTTATTTAAGAAGCTAGCCTATCTACCTTAATGCAGCGGTGATGTTTTTCCGGGTTAGGCACCTGAAAGACAATATTTTATTAATAGAATTGTGATTATACATAAGTATAAAGGTAAACTGTTGTTAAATACTGTTAAAACTAAAAATCCTTATTGTATGAATAGAACAGTGGTATATATCTGTTCTCGTGCTCTCTTTCATTAGTAAATTGCCAAAGTTGCTTTCCAGCACAAAAGAAATGTTTATACAGTTATCAGAACCCCATATATTCAACATTCCTTGAAAATTTCATGCATCTAGTATTAACAGTTTAAAAGTTTTGATTTGCTTGATTTTTTTGTAGCAATCATTTTTTTCAATAAATTTAGGGCCTCATCCTCTTTGTCAAATTCTATCTTAGAAACTAAGGTACAAGCCTAAAATTTGTCATACTTGTTTATGAGTGCAACATTATTTCTATAAACTGTTTGGCAAAATGGAGATGCTTTGTCAGGAAGCCTCTGTTGGTTACACATTGATTGACCCCTTTTTCCTACATTTATGATGCAGAAGAAAATATTGGTGCCCATCCACTTTTTTTTTTTGTCTTTTATACAAACAAAATTTTCTGTGAATAGTTATCTCTGATTAAAGTATTTGGCATCTTCCATCCATTGCAGAATGCTCTTTGAGGTATGTTTTTTTTTTGTTGTTTTTTTAGACCATTATTCAGTCTTGTATTTTATTATTACATTGCAGTGTAATCAGTTCAGTTCAGATGAATTATGTGCTGAAAATACAGTAAAGCTTGTATATGCTCTTTTCACTATATTTTCACTCTTTGGGAATATGGTTCTGTAGGATGTGTGAAATAAAACAATGTAATGGGTGTGGATTGTTGTCATCTCCCCCCAACAATGGCCACAGAAAGCAGACAAACAAGTATGATGTGCATCCTTATTTTGAGATAATAGTACCAAGTGTCTCTAGTAAAATAATTATTTCTAGTTTTCTTTCGTTATCACAAGAATACCTCATAAGCACTTAAGGCATATTTTCTTGAACCAAAACCTATGCCACTTCAAAGTGGACGTATTTGGTAGGGTTTAAGGCTTTTTCTATCACTTATGGACCCGTGTAACCTAGAGCCCAAATGTATACTGTAAAAACAAAGTTTTTTTTTATTTATTAAAAATGCTTCACTTTAGAACACAATTTCAAGTGGTAAATTAATAAATTCCATGATTGTGAAGAAATGATTTTGACTTAAAGGCCTAACCTATCCTTTAAATTGTTCACTATCTAGCAACATTTTACATTGCAAATCATAAGACAGTAGCAACAGCTCAGCAAGGATAAGTGATAGCTGTGTGGTACTTAGGAACTCATTTTGTTATGTGTGAAAGGTGTTTTTAGGTATGACCTAATGTGTAAACGGAAGTTAAGTTGCACTATTTAACCAAACATTTCAAAATTAGTGACTTGTATTTACAGTAAATGCATAACATAAATTTTGTATTCCACATGTATTTGAGAGCTTTCATCTAGAAACTACAGCTTCTTCCATAAATAATTCATTCAAAGGCATAAGCACTTTGTTTTAGGTGGCACTAAGAGATGCTTGTGTATGTGTGTGTGTGTGTGTGAGAGACTGGATTGTTGGTGCTTTTGGATACATGTTACTGTATTCGTATGGGCGGGTTTGGTTCCGATTATCAGTATCCACACACAACTCTGTGTAGCATGTGAATGTTCTGCACATTTTAATTGTTGCTCTAATAAAAGTTGCCTTGGCTTCAAAAACTCAAACACAAATTTAATACTTGCCGTGTGAACAGATGCGTTTTTCACATCCTCACTAACTACTTATCTTTAACTATGTACTACTTAGCTTAAAAGAGTGGTTTGCTTCAAAGGATTATGACCTGAAACGCATGAGTGTTCTTTCCAATTTGTATACATTAAAACATATAAACTAAATCAATTTTGTTTAATAGTGAACACATAGAGCAGCTCATATTGTCATGGCTGTTACATTCAGAGGATGAATGTGAAGCCTTCACTCATTTATTAGAGATATTGTGCTGTGTTAAAAATTTATTTTTCTAACTAGTTAATTCAAGTTTAGGGTCCAAGTTTAAATAATTACAACTTGCACTGGAGTGTGTTTCCTTTGAGATTACACATTTTATTTCTGAACTAATGAAATAATTGGATAAATATGAAAATAACATAAAAAGCATTTTTGCCTTCAGAGATTGATTTTTTTAACTTCGCTTAAACCATGCAATATTTTTAAATAAGTGTAATACCTACAATCCTACACTGAAATTTAAGCTCTATATAATCCAAGTGGGAATCCTAGAATGAATTGTTTAATTTCACTATGCATTTTCTTCCGCACCATGTGTGTCTTGTGTAATTGAATTTAGCACCTGTACCTTTTAATCTCCCTAAATGTGCCGGACTCTTAAAGATTCTTCATAATGTTAATAGTAGTGTGGGGGGTTGTGGTAGAGGATAATGACGTGGGGCCAGAGCAAACTTGGGACAATTGTCTTTTGATGATCACAAATATAGGAGCTCGGTGTAAAGCCAGAGTGTTGGTGGTTCAAAAACATGCATAAATCAATGTTCTTGTCTAAACTAGTACTAAAAGCGTTTTTATGAATACCAGCAGCAACACATGCTTGCTAGCACATTATGCAGAAATAAATGTCATGAAAAATTAAAGTAAAAGTAAAGAAAGTCTTTTCTTCTTTTAGTCATTTTTAAATTTCTTTTTCGTTAACACAGCTGATTTTTTTTTTTCTTTTTCTTTTCCTTTTTCTCCTCTTTTCAGTAGCCTCCTTAGTTTTATGTTTACTGCTGGGAAAATGAGCCCTAATTGTTGAAAGTTTCAATTGTGTGTAACAAAAACCTGTAAATACCAAAACGTCATCATAGATGTAGTAGGAAAGGTTTATGTAATGGCCACTGCTGTAGTAATGCATATTTAGTACACATACTGTGTGTGATGCGTTTTACAACTGTCACCAACACACAGCCCAGCATCACAATTATTACAGCAGAACAGTTTTTTTGTGCATTTGTAATATTTTCTGTTGCTTACACGAGAGAATAGAATGTCAGTGCTTGCTCCTCACAAGAGTCTTGCCCATTATGCAATTGTTAAGTACAACAGTCCAAGGCTTAGTGACTTCCACATTTATCCTGGCACTAATTTTGTCACGTGCTGTATTTTGAACATTGCTTAGGAGGCTAACCTTTTTTCTTGTCTTGTTTGATCAGTTATTTTCTCCTCAAAAATCCCCCCCACCCCCCAAAGGCCTCCTCAAAGCTTCTCACACAATGATAAACCTTCACAGGACCAAATTCATCCGGCAAATCACAGTGGTTGAATCATACAGTCCCATTTGCTTCAATTTCATAATCTTTGTGAACATCTGTTATAGGAATGGCAAAAGTATGAATACTTTCAGTACCAGTCGATACCAACAGTCCGAAAACATAACATTACTTGCTTTTTTTAGTGTATTGATGATGGTCAGGTTCTGTGTTTATGCTTGACTGCAAGTAGATGAACTACTTAAAAGGCACAGTAATATTTGAGATAAACATGAATTAATACCACATATAAAAATATCTCACATTAGTTATAATACAGCACCGCGTTGGCATGTCAAAAGAAAAATAGGCCAATTGACATTGTTTTCACTACCGCTTGATTCAAATAATGGTTTAGTTTCAGTTTGTTCTAAAATTGGTTTTACAGTGTTTTGTTTACATGCCATTGTTGAGGGTGGTGCATCACTCACAAATACTGATTAATTACCATAGAGTAGAAGAATGCATAGGAAAATTCAAACGTTTTTTTTTCTTTGCAGTTTTATTTCATCTTTAAAACGGCAGCAAAATACTGTCTGTACTATCAGTTAACCCAAGTCACACTTGGGATTAACCATATTTACATAGTATTCCGGGCCTGAAGGATGCTCGGAGTTGACAAGAAAAACTAGTGTTAAAGTAAGCATATGATATAGTTACAGAAGTGTGTGTGTGTGTTTACATTTTTTATACAAGTCTTTGCATATATTACTATTTTAAAACTTCTTTAAAAGCAAAATTCAGTATAGAACATATTAATGATATTCTCTGAGCACTGCCTTCACTTTTATGTGTTTTCAGGTACCGCCATGAGTTTAAATCAAATGAGCTTTGGGCAGAAATAAAATTAGTCCTAGATACTTTTGCCGGGCCTTTGACAGAGTTATTTAAGGTTAGTACTTTGAAATGTGAACTATATTTTAGGCTTGTTGGAAATGTCTGGTTTCAGAATTTGTATGTACTTAAACTGAGATCCTGCATTTTGAGAATTATCTTTTTATAATATTGTATTTCTTCTCAGGCTACAATTGAACTTTGTCAGACCCATGCCAATGATGTTAATGCTTTAAAGGTTCTTTTCTCTTCATTGACACTTATTTCTAAACTCTTCTACAGTCTTAATTTTCAGGTATGATTAGTATTTACTTCTGTGTACTATTTTTAGTTATATAGTCATGCTAATATGATAGTTATCTGTAGCCTGTCAGAAAGCTACAAAATGTTTTACATTTTCTTTCTTAATGCTTCAAATGGGGAAAAATGTTAAAGATTGAATTAGAAATGCAATTTGTCCTTTACATTTTATGGGTGTGCAGGCATTAAAATATTAACGCTTAATACTTTTATCACTGTTTTGCACATGTCATTGAAAATTGATTGGTCTTAGGTTTCTTGTTCTTTAGATATTTAATTACTTTATTTCTCTATATACAGTATGTAGACTTTATTGATCTTGTGATTGGGAAGAGAAACAAATGTTTGAATTTTTTATTCTCTAAATATTTTGTTCATATATAGGATCTTCCAGAGTTTTTTGAGGATAACATGGAAACCTGGATGACAAATTTTCATAATTTGCTGACTTTGGATAACAAACTTTTACAGACAGATGTAAGGCTCTTTATTAACTCTCTTAACTTAATGTAATTTTTAGCTCTTTTCAGCTGTTTTAAATGGCCTTAACATACTCATGTCACTCAGGGTTTCAAAACAAAGGGCAGGCATTTATTCTTCTGAATATTCTGCAGGAGGAGTTATGTTGTGTGCATAAATTCAAACATACTCTTTGAGTGTTATTTTTATTATCTAAGCTTTCAGACATTGTAAAAGTAAAGAATCTGTCATAATCAACAGCAAAATAATTTTCCAGAGTGGATATGCTTAATTTTACTGTTTTGAAGTGCTTTGAGAAAAAATTTGTTTTTAAACTGTTATTGTTTTCAAATTAACATAAGCCTTTCCATTGTTTAATCAACACAGTTGTTCTATGTATGTAAACTGCGTAGTGTAAAAACACAATGTTTCAGTATCTCTACCATAAAAGTGCAGTTGAGCTAGTAAAACCAAATTGTTCTTTAATCTGATGCAATTCAGATTTAAAAAATTATATACAGATGTATGTCAGATCTGCTTTGTAAACAATATAAAAGCTATTTTGAACAGAATTCTTTGTTTTAAACCAGTGAAACCAGAGCAAAAAACATTTTTACAAGGGGTGTTCAAATATAAACAGGAGTTTATGAGCTACACATTATTTATTCAGTACAATGAGTCGACTTACACACTAGTTTTCTATGTAGTCTCCTGCCACTGCAGTACACTTGTTCCAGCGTTCAGGAAGCTTCTTAATCCCAGATTTCATTTCTGTTCCATGTCTGCAATGATTTGTGTAAATATAGAATGTCAGAGGAAATGTAAGGGAAGAAATGCTGAACGCATGGCTAAAAAAGAAAATTTTTTCATAAGTTCTAGCAATAACATCATTTTGGCGTGAAGTGTAGAATGTGTGAAGACTGAAGCCTAAATACCCTATAAACACTTTCAGAAAAGTGGTAACAAAGTATGATTTTATTCAAGAATAGTTATTGGAAAGGGTTTATTCACATCTAATCTTTCTCTATTTTTGCGAGGTTTTGAAAATTATATTTTAGGTCTGATAAAGGAAACTTGAAGAGCTTGTCTCAGGAATCAAGGCAAATAAAGTGTATTTAGTTTAGGGGTGTCACAGTACCATTTTTTTATAATTATTATTTGATGCTGATACTAGTGCAATTTCACAATACTTGAAAACTATTTGATACCACAACAAAAACAAATATCCCTTTTTCTGGCTTTTCAATTAAAAGTAACTCCATTATTCAGGCGTACAGTATTGTCTTTTTATGTAATAGACAGAAGTGTGAGAACAAGTCACTCTTTCTCAAGTAGCAAGTAAGTCTCAAGTTGGTTCAGGGGATTTTGGGACCAGGGTTCCTCCAGTCCCGAATTTAATATAAATATGTCTAATAAGTATTTCATAAATAATGCATATTTTATGTGTGGTGAGAATAGAGATCCATCCAACCTTCCATATACGTAAACCTGCTTATCCAGAGGAAGGTTGCAAGGCAGATAAAGTCTTATCACATCAATATTAGGGCGCAAAGCAGGAATAACACCTTGACAGGATGCCAATCCATCTCAGGTTAAACACACACACCCCTGGACCAATTTCAACAATGCCAAATAACATAATCTGCATATCCTTGGATTAATTATTAATCACTATACATATACAGCAAATGTTATGAAATAAACCAAGAAGAAAGAAAAAACAATATATAAATTAATGAAATATTTTAAAAATATCCTATATATAAGATCAGTGATAGCTTAAGATGGAATACTTAATTACTTAATTAATGTTAGCATTTACTCCTCCGGGTGGAATTGAATCGCATAGTGTGGGGGAGGAACGATCTCCTCAGTCTGTCAGTGGAGCAAGACAGTGACAAAAGTCTGTCACTGAAGCTACTCCTCTGCCTGGAGATGACACTGTTCAGTGGATTATTCATGATTGACAGGAGTTTGCTTAATGCCCATCGCTCTGCCACAGATGTTAAACTGTCCAACTTTACTCCTACAATAGAGCCTGCCTTCTTAACAAGTTTGTCCAGGCATGAGGTGTCTTTCATCTTTATGCTGCCACCCCAGCACACCACCGCGTAGAAGAGGGCACTCGCCACAACCGTCTGGTAGAACATCTGCAGCATCTTACTGCAGATGTTGAAGGATGCCAACCTTCTCAGAAAGTATAGTCTGCTCTGACCTTTCTTACATAGAGCATCAGTATTGGCAGTCCAGTCCAATTTGTCATCCAGCTGCACTCCCAGATATTTATAGGTCTGCACCCTCTGCACACAGTCACCTCTGATGATCACAGGGTCCATGAGGGGCCTAGGTCTCCTAAAATCCACCACCAGCTCCTTGGTCTTGCTGGTGTTAAGGTGCAAGTGGTTTGAGTCGCACCATTTAACAAAGTCTTTGATTAACTTTCTGTACTCCTCCTGATGCAGCCCACAATAGCAGTGTCGTCAGCGAACTTTTGCACGTGGCAGGACTCCCAAGTCATATTGGAAGTCTGATGTATATAGATTGAACAGGACCGAGAAAGTACAGTCCCCTGCGCCCCTGTATTGCTGAACACAATGTCAGACCTGCAGTTCCCAAGACGCACATATTGAGGTCTGTCTGTAAGATAGTCCACAATCCATGCCACCAGGTGTGAGTCTACTCCCATCTCAGTCAGCTTGTCTCTAAGGAGCAGAGGTTGGATGGTGTTGAAGGCCTAGAGAAGTCCAAAACATAATTCTTACAGCACCACTGCCTCTGTCCAGGTGCGAGAGGGATCGGTGTAGCATATAGATGATGGCATCCTCCGCTCCCACCTTCTCCTGGTATGCGAACTGCAGAGGGTCGAGGGGGTGGCGGACCTGTGGCCTCAGGTGGTGAAGCAGCAGCCGCTCCATGGTCTTCATCAGATGTGACGTCAGAGCAACAGGCCGGAAGTCATTCAGCTCACTAGGACGTGATACCTTTGGGACAGGGTGATACAAGATGTTTTCCAAAGCCTTGGGACTCTCCCCTGTTCCAGGCTCAGGTTGAAGATCCAGTACAAAACTCCCCAGTTCCAACGCACAGGCCTTCAGCAGTCGTGGCGATACACCATCTGGACCCGCTGCTTTGCTGGCACAAAGTCTTTTCAGCTCTCTGCTCACATGGGCTGCTGTAATTGTGGGTGGGGATGTCTCACCTATGCTGGTATCAGCAGAAGGATGGTTGGAGGATGCAGTACTCGAGGTGAGAGTGGGTTACTGTGATCAAACCTATTAAAGAAGTTGTTCATTTGGTTTGCTCTCTCCACGCCTGTCTCGATGGCGGCACCCGCTCGAGCTGCAGCCAGTGATAATCTTCATCCCATCCCACACTTCCTTCATGCTGTTGTTCTGCAACTTCTGCTCCAGCTTTCTCCTGTACTGCTCTTTCGCGCCCTGAGCTGGACTCGAGTTCCTTCTGCACGCTTGAGCTCATGCTGATCACCACCTTTAAAAGCCCTTTTCTTCTGGTTCAAAAGGCCCTTGATGTCACTTGTAACCCATGGCTTGTTGTTAGCATAGCAGCATACTGTTCTTACTGGAACTACAATGTCCATACAGAAGTTGATGTAATCAGTTGTGCATTCAACAGCCTCTTCAATGTTCTCACTATGTGACCCAAGCAATATATCCCAGTCTGTAGTTCCAAAGCAGTCTCTCAGAGCCTGCTCTGCCTCAGGGACCACTTCCTGAATGAGCGTGTAGTTGTAGGTAGCGCCTCACTCTTGGTTTGTATTGAGGCTGAAGCAGAACCAGGTTATGATCTGCTTTCCCAAGCGCAGGCAGCGGGGTGGCGCTGTATGCGCCTTTAACACTTGCATACAGTAGGTCGATAGTCCTATTTCCCGAGTGTTACAATCCACATACTGGGAGAAGGCAGGTAATGTTTTGTCCAGCGTTACATGGTTAAAGTCTCCAGCGATTAGCACAAGTGCCTCAGGGTGCTGCGTTTGTAACTTAGCAACTGCGGAATGGATGATGTCACTCGCCATCTCGCTCGCTTGAGGGGGGATGTAAACAATAACAACAATCACGTGTCCAAACTCTCTGGGCAAGTAATAGGGGCGCAGACTTACGGCCAACAGTTCGATGTTCCTGCAGCAAGTGGAGATTTTAACGTTTACATGTCCTGAGTTGCACCACTTTGTATTGACATAGAGAGCGAGTACTCTTCCTTTGTTCTTTCCACAGGTACTTGCGTCTCTGTCCACTCTAACTGTGCTAAACCCGGTAGCTCCACGTTAGCATCTGGGACGGTAGTCGTTAGCCACGTTTCACTAAAAGACAGCAAGCTGCATTCTCTGTAGGTTCTGACATTTTTACCAGCACAGCCAGTTCGTCGATCTTATTTGGTAGTGAGTTTACATTTCCCAGGATCACAGAAGGCACCGACGGTTTATAACGCCATTTTCTCTCAAGTTGTCTCGATTTAATCTTATCTTTTATCTTTGCGCCGGCTCGGCTGCCCCGATATCGTCTTCTTACCTCGTCAGGTAAATAAGGAACCACACCGGCATAAGCATTTCTTCTCAGTGCTTTAAGCTGACTACTTGAATAGGCGATTCTCGGAGTGTAAAAATCCATGTCAATTAGTTAAAATAGTAAAATGTGTCCAGGGAGCAATTCCACATAAAAGAAAGTGGTAGAAGTGATCAGTGAAATAGAGATAAACAGAGATAAAAAGGTAAAAAGATAAAATCATATACGGAGCTGCTGGAAAGGCTGCCACTTGGATGCGGCTCCGGAAATCATCAGTAATGATGTGTGGTGATGAGACATGGGCAGTAAAGGGAGTACAGGGGAAGAATTTAGATATGGCAAAAATGAGAATGTGTAGAGTTACAATAAAGGACAGAATAAGAAATGAGACAATCGGAGGTGCAGCAAAAGTGGGAGAGTTTTCTAAGAAACTACAGAAAAGTAGATTGAAGTGGTGTGGGCATGTGATGAGAAAGGACAATGAATATGTGACCGAAATAGTGATATATTTAGAAGTACAGAGAAAGAGAAAGTGAGGTGTACCAAAGTGAAGGTGGATGGATAAGGAAAAAAAATCTAAATGGAAAGGTTTGACTGGGGAGGAAGTGCAGCACCAAACTGTATTTAGAAGGCTGATCAAGCACATGGACACCACATAGTAGTGGGAAATGATGAAGAAGAATGGAACAATTAAGGACAGTGCATGTAAATATAACAGTCATACATATATATATGTTCTTAAAATATAAAATGTGCATAATGTGTAATATGTACGTAATATATATATATATATATACAGGTATTTGAATTTTGCAAATACCCAGTTGAAGTTAAAAATTTCAAAATAAAAATAAAGACACAGCTTAGTAGATATGGGTTGTGTAAGAAATTTAAAAAAATGACCAACCTCTGACAAGTACAGTGAGGGTGAATGGGGCCCATGGGTCTTAGTAGTATTAAAGCCTTGACTGTGTGTGTATGTGTATATAATATATAATGTAAAAATTATGGACAATATTACATGTTTTCCATTGCATCTCTCACTCCACATAAAGTTTGTTAAAATGGTGTACTTGTTACCCTTTTTTCCCCCATTTTAAAATTTACTTCATTATTTATTTCTTTATATTTCTAAGCCTTTTATAAATTCTAATGTTTTTCTTTTATCTATCTATCTATCTATCTATTACTGTTTGTTTTAATATGCAGTGTGTGATCATTTATTTCCACTTATTACTGTAATTCTTTGTTTTATTCAATCTTTATCCTCATCACATATAAAATTAGTGTTTTTTATTTATATTATGCTTATTAGAAACACATTTAAGCTGGTGGTGTGTTTTTTTTTTATGTATAATCTTGCACTTCAGCAGCAATCCACAACATTAGCTGGTATTTTTCTGAGGGCTCTGGTGTAATATAGTTAAGGATTTTTTTTTGTCATCCCTGACTTCTTGGGTAGCCAAAAATAAAAATGCAGCAAATGGTAACTTCAAGAGTAACAGTAAGAAAATTAATCATTTTTATGCATTTTAGTAAAATACAAAGCATTTTTCCCCACTGAGTACTGAGGGGAGTATTAGGAGACGCTATCTCTTGCCAAATAGCTGTTCACTAACGTGTCACAGTCTTGTGCATGCAACAGATGCAGATGTAATAAATTATATGTAAAAAGCATCAAATCAACAGTGGGAATCTGTAAAGTTAAACTGGCTTTTATTACACAATTACCAACTTGTGGTTTAGCTGTTATATATCCTTTGTTCGCTAATACTAATTATTGCATAAACCAAATTTACTGTTCATAACACTGTAGTTTTTGTAATTAAAGATGATAATCCTTGGGTGAAGGTTTTCAGCCCTTTCTGCCTGCCTCCTTTTGAATACTGGCATGTAGATGAGTTTGGCTTAGGGCAGGGGTGGGCAGATTCAGTCGTGGAGGGCCGCAGTGGCTGCAGGTTTTTGCTTCAACCCAATTGCTTAATAAGAAGCACTTATTGCTCAAGTAACACTTGTGAAACCAGTTCTACGACTGAAAATGTGAGAAAGCACAATAATGGTATATTTACTAGTCAGCCTACACAATCTTACAAATTCTGATGCAGTTCTGATTTATTTCATGAAAAGTATGAAGTGGACACTAAAATGTGCACTAGATACTAAGTATAAAGGAAACCTAATGTTCACCAATAATATTTGTTTTGTGTTTTGATTTCATCTCATTATAGACCAGCTCTTCAGCAAAAGGCAATGTCAATATTCCCTCATAATATCCAGAAAGGTTTTTAATCTGATATTAGGTGTTTGGGGGTGAGAGAGAAAATGTTAATAAGCAAAATTTGGAATACACTGTCTGTACAAGTGTTCAGTTTGTATATTTTACTAATTCACATAAGTGGATAAACAGTGTGGGGAAAAACTGTTTCCTAATTAGGACACAACTACCTTAAAATTGGCTTTTACCAGTGAATCAATAAAATAACCTGCCCCATTTTCTGGATAAAAACCTGTTTTTCTTTTAAGGAAGCAAAAGCTGTGTCACACCAGTCAGACAACACCTACAAAAATGTTATCCCTCAGAAATTCCAACATAGACAGTAAGACTTAGGAAAAGCCGAGAGGAGGCCACTGATGACTTTAAAGGAGTTGCAGAGTTTAGTACTTGAGACAGGAGTAAAAGTGTACCAGTCGGCCATATTGTGCGCTTTGAGTAACACTATTCTGTATTGGAGGGTAACACAAAATAAACCATTATTTTGAAATAATAAAGTACCATGCAAGGCAATTTTGTTTCAGGTACAATGCCCAGACAACTTTGGAGGGCGTCAAAGACAAAAGCATTAATGTGCTACAATACTCAAAGTCTAGATCTTGATCCACTTGAGAATCGGTAGCATTATTTGTAAACTGTGTATTTCATGGACCAAGCTAACTTGTTCAAATTGGAGATATTTTACCTGACAGAATGGGCCAAAACCACTTCTGAGCAGTGTAAAATTTGCAATTTAAAAACCTCAAATATTAGTGTGGAGAACACTTCTGCAAGACTCTTGTGGTTGAAGGTTCGAGGGAAACAGCAGACCGACACTGATCAGAAGAAAAATATAACAGTTTCTTTATTAATTCTTGTTGAGCAGAGAGACTCTTTGCAGGTCCTGTCAGCTAGTGCTGTGACAATAACCAGCAAAAAGCCCAAATTAGCGGGGGGTGAGTTCATTTTTATAACAGACTTCAGTCATGCTTAGCATGAGACAAGATTACACAATATTTTTGGGTTCAGTACTATGCCCAAGGGTTACATCATTTGGTTCAAAATAATAAAGCAGAAGTGAAAGTACCTGTTTGCTGCTTATTAGACAAAACATGCAGACGTTCTGTTCTTTATAGAACAGACTAAAAGTTCAGTAGTTTTCTTAAAAATGTTGCAAGTTACTTTTTAGCTTACATGTATTTAGCAGAGGCAGTTTAAACAATAGTTCATTGAGTATTTGTACATTAATACATATAATATTATAGCTTAATAAAAAAATTTTTCTTTCTCACTCTGTATAAGGAAAAATGAATTAATGACTTTCTAATAGTATCTTGTACAGTCTCCTCTAAGTCTAATGCTTTGTGTTATAACAAATAGACCTAAATGTTTGAACTCTGATATTGATTATTTGACTGCTTATACGACCATAACTTATTTAATTTCTAATAGGATGAGGAGGAGGCTGGACTCCTGGAATTGCTAAAATCTCAAATCTGTGATAATGCTGCCCTTTATGCACAGAAATATGATGAGGAATTTCAGCCATTTTTGCCTCAGTTTGTTACTGCCATTTGGAACTTATTGGTCACTACAGGTCAGGAAGTGAAATATGATTTGGTAAGAGTCACCAGAACTTACAGTTGCTTTTCTTGGTTTTTGCTGCAAATATTTCTAATGATAAACTTTTCAACACATTTGATTATGCTTGTTTCAGCTTGTAAGCAATGCTATTCAGTTTCTGGCCTCTGTATGTGAAAGGCCGCACTACAAACAACTATTTGAAGATCAGAATACACTAACTAGTATCTGTGAGAAAGTGATTGTCCCAAACATGGAGTTCAGAAGTAAGTGGGCATTGAACAGAAAATCCCTGTATTTGTATACGTATAGAAATAAATGCTTTAAAAAAGCTGTTTACTTTTGCTCTGTATAGCTGCGGATGAAGAAGCATTTGAAGATAACTCTGAAGAATATATTAGAAGAGATCTGGAAGGGTCAGGTATGAAATAGGAGTCATAATAATACATCCATCTTCAACTCTGGCAAAAGCTGCTTCATAATTTTTTTTTTTTTTTTTGGGGGGAAGACATTGATACACGTCGACGGGCAGCTTGTGACCTAGTCAGAGGGCTTTGCAAATTCTTTGAGGAGCCAGTGACTGGCATATTCTCTGGCTATGTAAATTCAATGCTGACAGAGTACTCCAAGAATCCTTCTATAAACTGGAAACACAAAGATGCAGCCATTTACTTGGTTACTTCCTTGGCATCTAAAGCGCAGACACAAAAGGTACCATCACTCCATCTGATTGGTTTGTTTGATTTTTTGTCTTATGGAGCCATTCTTATTCATTCTTTTGTGTTCTTAGCATGGTATAACTCAAGCCAATGAACTAGTGAACATTACAGAGTTCTTCGTAAATCACATACTTCCAGATCTCAAATCTTCAAATGGTAATTTTTTTTTTCTATTCATTGTGACCAGAAAAATACCATATAGCATACAAGTTTACTTGTCTCAGTAAAAATATTTGAAATTGAATATCTAATTAGAATATAAAAGAGAAACAAAAACTGAAAAATGTATTGCAGTATTATATGTCAAACAACTGCTAATGAGAAAAAATGCATTTTTTATCAACAAACTCCACTGAGAATGACATAACTAATCTAATTAATCTTGAGTTTTACTCTAAAGGTGAAGTTAAGAAAAAGTGCTAGGGAAAACAGCAATGATAAGATTTGAAGCCAGTTAAATGTTTGTTTCATAAACCACATGTCTTTTGCCTAGTAATAATTAATATTTAGTTATCGTTTATTGTGTGCTTGGTGTGTGGGTGTGTTTGTGTGTGTCCTGCGGTGGGTTGGCACCCTGCCCGGGATTGGTTCCTGCCTTGTGCCCTGTGTTGGCTGGGATTGGCTCCAGCAGACCCCTGTGACCCTGTGTTCGGATTCAGTGGGTTGGAAAATGGATGGATGTTCATGTTAGTTGTCATTTGGCATTGGAGATGATTAACTGCTCACCAAGACAAGTGATTCTTACAGTGTTTGCTTTTAGTGCAGTACTGGTGTCATTAATAATTTATACATTTTGCCAATATGATTCTACATATTCATTTAAATACCAGTGTGCTTACCTTCATATTTGTATGGACTGCCTATATTAGATTTGACCAATCCTGTCAACATATTTGCTTTCCTGGAATGCAACCTTTAGGTTTTACAGTTAGAGCTATTATGTTCTCATAATTTTTTACTTGTGTATCACTAATTATTTTGAGATACTACTTTTAAATAAACTGTAGTAATGCTCCACAAAACCTTATTGTACACCATGAAATATCAGAACATGGGTCTTGCTAAAAATTTGTCATCTTGTATCTTTTTTTCCCCCCGTCAGTAAATGAATTTCCAGTTTTAAAAGCGGATGCCATCAAATATGTCATGATATTCAGGAGTCAGGTAAGAAACACTTAGGAGTATATGACAACCATTTCTACAAAGGATACTTGATAGGTAATTTGGAGCGGAGACGAGTTTTAAGACCTGCTCAGTAGGATTTGAACTAACTTGGCTGCATGACTTTTGTCTTGATAAGCTTAGTTTTCAGGAGTGAAACTAAATTATGAAGGTTGTTTCTTGTTTTTTTTTTTTTTTTGTGCCTGTGTGTGTGATTTTCTTTTTTTATTCTAATTTGTATTTAATTTTACTTTTATGGCAGCATTTTGTAATGGTAATTCTCTGCTAATATTTCAGCTTCCAAAGGAACAAATACTTGGTACTATCCCACTTTTGATCAACTATCTCCAGGCAGAAAGCATTGTCGTTCATACATATGCTGCTCATGCACTGGAAAGACTTTTCACAATGCGGGGCCCAAGCAACACAACTCTGTAAGTATTGCTGCCCAGGAAATTGCAGTATTTGCTGTAGTATTGTGTCTTTGTAGATGAACAAATTCTTACACCTATGACCTGGGGTTAAAATAAAGTTACTTTCCTCTTGCTTGTCATTAAAGGAGGGGATGGTGTTATAAAGGACATCCAGCCTTCAAAAAGTTCTTACCAAAATTATTTTGTGATAAACTGAAATATCGATGACCATTACAAAGCATTTTTCATGTGTAGCTCATAGTACCTTGTGGGCAAACCACCTGCTTACATCAAAAACAATGGTAAACCCAGTTCAGTCGCAAGTAGGTGAAATACTGTTGTACGACGGTCCTAGCCCAGATGCACTTTAGGCAGATTGGTTTGATAACTGTGGTGATGATGGAACAATTGTAAGAGTCGCCATGAAAAAGAGTTGTAAGGATTGTGACTTGGAATAGAAGCAATATGTTAGACGTAAAATTATACAGCATAATATATGTTGAGGAAGTGCATAAAAATAAGTTGTTCATACAAGAGCACAAAACAAGACCATAAAAAAATTTAAAAAAAGTATGTGAAACAGCCCATAAACAAGTTGGGGCCCAACTATTTAAATACTTGATGAAATGAGTAAGTCTTTAACACTAGAATCTCTCGAGCCTATGAAAAATCTTGTAATCCTGGGGCACCTTAAATTCCTTTGCACCTCTTCATCAGAGTTTTTTGTTTTGAAGATGTGTCAAGCAGTAGGCAGACTGCTTTCCTATCCCCCACCAACACAGCTTTAGACTGGGTTTATACTTCACACCACACGATGTGTGCTCCAGCGGATGCTACTGCTATGCAAGCGTTGTACTGTTTATACTTGCACACATACTATACATAAATCTGGAAGATTCCACCAGGTGGCAGTGTGAGATATCATCACAGTGAGAAAACGTTTGGCTTTGCTATGTTGTGAATTGCCCTAAACATCCATTAAATTGAGGACGCCTTGCCAAAATATCTCCTAAAAGGATGTTTAATGATTACATCCATCAATCCAGGGATGCGCCCATTCCAGTAAGAATCGGGCGCGAGATGGAAACAAAATCCCAAGATGGGGCAACAGCTCATTGTAAGGTGAACTCCAAGCATACACTTACATTAGTGTCATTTTTAGAGTCACCAAATCCCCAAAACTTATCTTTGGAAGGATACTGGAGCACACTGTGGAAACACGCCAGAAAAATATTAAAACTCTTGGCAGGGAACACCAGGGATGTGACTTCCTGCGAGGCATCTGCGCTACTACTTTGCCACCATCCTGTCCCCACATGTGTAATTATTAACAGTATTCATTATTTAAATGAAGTTAATTTATCTGTAAAATGCAACGTACATATGCAACATGTGTACTGATATGACTTGAGCTGCAGGTGGAAGCTCCTGTCACACTTCACGCAACTGTTGTTGCAGTTCTGCCTTTACAGTTCTGCTCCATAAGCTTTATGATCTTAACTAGCAGAATACCCGTGCTTCGCAGTGAAGTAGTGTGTTAAAGAAGTTATGAAAAAGAAAAGGGAATATTTTAAAAATAACGTAACATGATTGACACAGTAATTGTTTTGTGTATTTGGCGGCAGCGTCACAAAGTTTTTTTTCGTCTAGCTGCATCAGAAAATGTACCACGACGTCTGACACGCCTCCTTTTTACTGTTTTCTCACAGCTTGGATTGCTGCTGTCATAATGGGTTTGAGTCTACACACATATATATATATATATATATATATATATATATATATATATATATATATATATATATATATATATATATATATATATATATATATATATGTGTATATATATATATATGTGTATATATATATATATATATATATATATATATATATAGGGTCGGTGTGTGTGAATATATATATATATATATATATATATATATATATATACATACACATACATATACTTGTGTATGTGTGTCTATGTGTGTGTATAGCTTTGGTCACTGAGTGTAAGGGAAAAATAATACAATATAGTCAAGTTATTAAACAGTAAAACATTAACGTTTTAAGAAGTACAGGTACATTGAGCACTACTGGAGTGCTTGCGGGTAAACTACATTTTAAAGACGGTGTAACAGAACAGGTAAGTAGAACTAACAACAGCTAAAATGTATATGGATCATCTCTTGGTAGTTGATCCCTTTTGAAAGGCGCTACACGATGGCAGTGGTATAGAAATTACATTTTCCTATGTGAACGTTCAAATTTGTGCCTCTGGTAATGTGCCTTACCGGCATTTAAAGAAAATTTGTTTTGTGTCCTCTGCAGTGTTAAGAGAGAAAGGCTTTGGTTTGGGAATAAAGGTGTAAAGAAAGGAAAGTTGCCATTTTCTTTTATATAGTATAGAGAGATGTGTTCGGTGACGTTATGATCGCCTTTTGGGGACAGTCGCGGTGGGTCTTGTGTAGACTGGTGAGACGTCCCTGCTATTAATCGGCTGTGATGGCACTGTCAGTCCTCCACTCGTGTGCGTGTCTTAATAATCCGAGCTGACAACCTAATAATCGTATACGTGCAAAAGAAAGTGCAAATCGCCTTAATATTAGTTTGCCGCAGTGTAGAAAAGGGGTCCCGTGTTTGCACTTGTCTGGGCTATAGCTCAGGGGTAGGATGAAAAAAATTAAAAGTGCTCACTTTGACTTAAGGCAGAAGCGCAGTCAGCGCCTCAAAGGTCGGCACAGCACAAGACGCGCTGGCTGCTCGACTTTTGCTGGGCAGGAGACCCCAGTTTTGCAGACACGCTCACTATATCAAAAGTCTCAGCCTTTGGAGGTCATTCATTCATTCATTCATATATATATATATATATATATATATATATATATATATATATATATACAGTATATATATATATAGCAAAATACCCGCGCCTCGCAGCGGAGAAATAGTGTGTTAAAGAAGTCATGAAAAAGAAAAGGAAACATTTTAATAATAACGTAATATGACTGACATTGTCATGAGTATTGCTGTCATATATATGCCTGCCTAAATAAGTCACCCTCGCTTTGCTCTTACTTTTTTACCGTTTATTTAATCATGGCTAGTGGCTGAAAAATTATAAAATGGAAGGAGGATGGCTTTACCAAAACAATTATTGATGGCGAATCGATTATTCATGAAGCTTGAATTGGTGATCTGTTTTTCTGTGTTAACCTCATATTTTTTCATACTTCTTCTCAAACTAAGGTGGTGCGAGGGTAAAATGAATCGGGATGCGCCAATCAATGTAATCGGTGTACCAAGAAATCATGCATTGACAAAAGGTCCCCTTTGCTTGTAATGCAAAGTGTGATTAAATACATTATTTTTTAACGCGTTATGCCTGGTGCAGCTGCATTGTGCTTATGTGTGAGTAAACATTTCTTGCAGAAAGGTCTTCTCTTTCTCTGATGTAGAATCCTCATCCTCATCTGAGTTCACCTGGTATTTTAAAGTGAACTGTTCCAGATTAGGCGGAGCCTGAATGTGGCTGAGAGAATAAAAGTGAATAATGAAGCAAAACACAAAATTTTACAAGTACCATAAATTTACACCTGCTGTTATAGACTCAAATCAAATACAGTGGAGCCTTGGTTTGCAAACATAATTCATTACGGAAACGTGCTTTCAATCCAAAGCACTCGTATATCGAAGCAAATTTACCCATAATAAATAATGGAAACTCGGATGATTTGTTCCACAACCCAAAACTATTCATATAAAAATGATTAATACAAAATATAAAGTAAAAACACATAAAACAAATTAACCTGCACTTTACCTTTGAAAAGAATCATGGCTGTTGCAAATGAGTTTCTTAACTTTTTTGGAATTCCACGTAACTGGACGACAGGCGGAAGAGCTTCCCGAAGCAACCTCAGGCTCCAAGCGCTGAAGGAGTTCGCCTTAAAAGCGAATACGAAAAGATTGCGGACATGCTATAAGCGCCTGCCTACACTGCTCACAAAAATTAAAGGAAGACTTTAGATACATCAGATCTCAATATGAAGTTGGATATCTATACAAATAACGAAAGGGCAATGTCTTAGGAACAAAAGGATGCCAAGTCTTTTAATGGAAATAAAAGTTTTCTGCCTACAGAGGGCTCAATTGTGTAGACACCCTAAAATCAGAGTGAAATGAAGATGTGGCAGGCTAGTCCATTTTTTCAAAAACTTAATTTCTGCTACTCAAAATGCTTTTCAGTATCTTGTGTGGCCCCCACGAGCTTGTATGCATGCTCAACAACGTCGGGGCATGCTCCTAATTAGACGACGGATGGTGTCTTGTGGCATTTCCTCCCAGATCTTTATGAGGGCATCCCTGAGCTGTTGTACAGTCTGAGGAGCAACCTGGCGGCGCCTAATGGACCGAAACATAATGTCCCACAGATGTTCTATTGGGTTTAAGTCAGGGGATCGTGAAGGCCATTCAATTGTTTCAATTCCTTCATCCTCCAGGTACTGCCTGCATACTCTTGTCACATGAGGCCGGGCATTGTCGTGCATTAGGAGGAAACCAGGACCTACTGCACCAGCGTAGGGTCTGACAATGGGTCCAAGGATTTCATCCTGATAACTAATGGTAGTCAAGATGATGTCGTCTAGCCTGTAGAGGTCTGTGAGTCGCTCCATGGATATGTCTCCAAGATCATCACTGACCCACCACCAAACCAGTCATGCTAAACGATGTTACAGGCAGCATAATATTCTCCACGGCTTCTCCTGACCCTTTCACGTCTTTCACATATACTCAGGGTGAACCTGCTGTCATCTGTGAAAAGCACAGGGCACCAGTGGTGCATCTGCCAATTCTGGTATTCTATGGCAAATGCCAATTGAGCTCCCCGGTGCTGTGCAGTGAGACATTTGGGCCCTCAGGCAACCCTTATGAAGTCTGTTTCTGATTGTTTGGTCAGAGACATTCACACCAGTGGCCTGCTAGAGGTCATTTTGTAGGGCTCTGGCAGTGCTCATCCTGTTCCTCCTTGCCCAAAGGAGCAGATACTGCTACTGCTGATGGGTTATGGACCTTCTATGGCCCTCTCCAGCTCTCCTAGAGTAACTGCTTGTCTCCTAGAATCTCCTCCATGCCCTTGAGACTGTGCAGGGAGACACAGCAAACCTTCTGGCAATGACACGTATTGATGTGTTATCCTGGAGAATTTGGACTACCTGTGCAACCTCTGTAGGGTCCAGGTATCACCTCGTGCTATCAGTAGTGACACTGACTGTAGCCAAATGCAAAACTAGTGAAGAAACAGTCAGAAAAGATGAAGAGGGAAAAATGTCAGTGGCCTCAGCCTGTTAAACCATTCCGGTTTTGGGGGTCATCTAATTGTTGCCCCTCTAGTGCATCTGTTGTTAATTTCATTAACACCACAGCAGCTGAAACTGATTAACAAACCCCTCTGCTACTTAACTGACCAGATTAATATCCCATAAGTTTCATTGACTTTATGCTATACTCTGATTAAAAAGTGTTCCTTTAATTCTTTTGAGCAGTATATATACATATCCATACATATACACATATATATATATATATATATACATATAGACACATATATACACACAAATACATATATATACATATAGACACATATATACACACAAATACATATATATACATACACACACATATATATCTATACTTATAAAAGGCAAAGCCCTCACTCACTCACTGACTCATCACTAATTCTCCAACTTCCCGTGTGGGTGGAAGGCTGAAATTTGGCAGGTTCATTCCTTACAGCTTCCTTACAAAAGTTGGACAGTTTTCATTTCGAAATTCTACGCGTAATGGTCATAACTGGAAGCAGTTTTTCTCCATTTACTGTAATGGAGATGAGCTTCAACGCCGTGGGGCGGTGTTTCGGTGACATCATCACGCCTCCCATGTAATCACGCAGCACATAGAAAATCAGGAAGACCTCAAAAAAGCGCTGAAGAAAACATGCATTATATAATTGAGAAGGCAGCGTAAACAATAAGAAGCTTGAAGCAGTGACATATACAACCATATTCATGAGTTCTGCTACTGGAAACAAAGCACCCATGTAAACCTACACTTTAAATTAAGTTCATAGACAGGCTGCGCTGCTTGTAATTTAGTGCCTGCCCATATAAGGTCAGTCCGTCAGCGCAATCCAATAGCAAACTGCCACGGGTAAATATTCACGGGTGAAGGACTGTGCTTATGGAGAGGAAGATGAGATGGTCAGGGTGGTGTTTGACACAAACTCAGCGAAACTGCGAGAGAAAGTTTTAAGTGCCAGGACTAAGGTAACATTAAATAAAGCTATGGACATAGCACGAGATGGCACCAGCACAGCTGGGAACCTTCGATGCAAGTACACCGAGTGGCTCACGGAACTGGACGCAGTGCACAGATAAAAGCAACAGTTCCAAAGAGCTGAACAACGACCGAATTACACAATTGAAAAGGCAGCAAAAATATGAAGCGTCTGATAAGCATATTCATAAATGCAGCTACTGTGGAAACAAAGCACACGGTGGAAAAAGTCAATGTCCCGCTAAAGGAAGACAGTGTAAAAACCCCCGTGCATGCAGTGTGTCAGGTCTCAGATAAAGAAGAAGACGAGCTGTTTATTGATGCAGTAAGAAACGAATCGATGAATGAAACCTGTAATCTTTACAACGATTGACAAACACGGAATGTAACTTGAACACAACACATCCTACAAATACGAACCTGATTTGAAAGAAATAATGATAATCAAATCCTTGATGACAGCAACACTCAGTAACACTCACAAAACAAATACTGTATATTGACAGTCATGTTACGTTATTTTTAAAATGTTCCCTTTTCTTTTTCTACCTTTTTAACACACTACTTCTCGGCTGATACGCTGGTATATATATATGTATATATATATATCCCGCTCTACATACTCGAATAATGGATACTTTATTCGCCATCAATGATTGTTTTGGTAAAGCCATACTCAGTGTATTCATTGGATGAATGGTAAAAAAGTAAGAGCGAGGGGAGGGTAACTTATTGAGGCACGCAGGCAAAACCACAATAGCACGCGGGCTCGATGTACTGTAGTGCTGAGTCAACTCGATCTGAATTGCGCGATCACATTTGAAAAAATATATCTTTTCAAGTTCTATTTAGAACCCGTGTGTCTCATTTGTGGAGCTAATGTGGCTGTAATTACAGAATTTAATCTAAGACGGCACTATGAGACAAAACATCAAGATAACCTGAAAGACCTGAATGCAATGCACAAGATACAGAAAGCAGAAGAGTTAAAGATGAATCTGACACTTCAGCAGGCGTTTTTACCCGTGCAAAATCACAAAGTGATTTCAAGTGAAGCTACTTTTATGGGAGACGCAAATGCACCAGTGCAACTTGCCCCAGTTTCCCTGTTTCCAAGTAATGTTGAACCAAGTCGGCACTACGGTGTTCCCAAATACGCACTTTGCTGATAAACTGAGCGCACTGCGCACGCACGCCGCTTTGGTGACTTTGAAGAACAAAAAAAGAATTTTGAGTAGTTTCGCAACCCATTTGCCGTCGATGTGGAAATTGCACCTGTGCAGATTCAGATGGAGGTGATTGAGCTGCAGTGTAATGGCACACTGAAGGCAAAGTACGATACTGCAGGGCCCGCACAGTTTATTCATTCCATTCCCACAAAAATGCTCCAGCTCCGTCTACATGCGGCTCGAACCTTGTGCATGTTTGGTAGCCCATATATGTGTGAGAAGCTCTTCTCAGTCATGAAGACTAATAAAACAGCACACAGGAGTCACCTCACTGATGAGCACCTGCAGTCCATCCTGAGAATCTCCACAACACAGAACCTCACACCAAACATAAACAAACTTGTTGCCAAAAAAAGATGCCAGGCGTCCAACTCTGATAAAATGACATAAGAGCAAAGACAACTGAATGATTTGATTTGTTATTGCTGAAAAGAACACATTTTATTTATATTTCCAAGTTTTGTTATGCTCCATGTTCATATTTAAATTTGTTTAATTTTGACAGGATATATTTTTATGGAGAGAAAAATATTATAAATTATTTAAGGTTTGAGTTGATTTATTCCGGAATATTCTGTCGACTAAATAAAAATTCCTTCTATTTAAAATTTAAATAGAACTTGAACAGAAACGATTGTTCATAATATCCACGCAGACTTGCACGTAAGAGCGGTTGTCATCCGTTTTAACAAGCACTGATATGAAATAGCCTGCCCATTTAATTATTTTGGAATGGATAAATAAATTAAGATTTTGTACAAATAATGTTTTTCAATTTTCTTCCTTCATGGATTCTGGCACCCCCAGCAACAGTTGCTCGCACCCCAAATACTATATATATATATATATATATATATATATATCTATAAACTGCTCAAAATAATTAAAGGAACACTTTGAAAACACATCAGACCTCAATGGGAAAAAGAAATCCTCCTGGATATCTATACTAATATAGACTGGGTAATGTGTTAGGAATGAAATGATGCCGCATCATTTGATGGAAATGAAAATGATCAACCTACAGAGCCCTGAATTCAAAGACGACCCAAAAATCAGAGTGAAAAAATTGTGGCAGGCTAGCCCATTTTGCCAAAATTTAATTGCAGCAACTCAAAATTGTACGCAGCACTTTGTATGGCCCCTGTGTTCTTGTATACATGCCTGACAACATCGGTGCATGCTTCTAATGAGATGACAGATGGTGTTGTGGGGGATCTCCTCCCAGATCTGGACCAGGGCAACACTGAGCTCCTGGACAGTCTGAGGTGCAACATGGTGGCATTGGATGGACCAAAACATAATGTCCCAAAGGTGTTCTATTGGTTTTAGGTCAGGAAAGTGTGGTGGCCAGTCAATGGTATCAATTCCTTCATCCTCCAGGAACTGCCTGCATACTCTCACCACATGAGGCCAGGAATTGTCGTGCACCAGGAGCCACTGTACCAGCATAGGGTCTGACAATGGGTCCAAGGATTTCATCCTGATACCTAATGGCAGCCAAGGTGCCTTTGTCAAGCCTGTAGCGGTCTGTGTGACCCTCCATGGATATGCCTCCCCAGACAATCATTAACCCATCGCCAAACTGCTCATGCTGAATGATGTTACAGGCAGCATAATGTTCTCCATGGCTTCTCCAGACCCTTTCACTTCTGTCACGTGCTCAGGGTGAACCTGCTCTCATCTGTAAAAAGCACAGGGCACCAGTGGTGCATCTGCCAATTCTGGTATTCTATGGCAAATGCCAATCGAGCTGCATGCTACTGGGCAGTGAGCTCAGGGCCCGTTAGAGGACATGGGGCCCTTGGGTCACCCTCATGAAGACTTTCTGGTTGTTTGGTCAGAGACATTCACACTAGAGGCCTGCTGGAGGTCATTTTGTAGGGCTCTGGCAGTGCTCATCCTGTTCCTCCTTGCCCAAAGGAGTAGATACTGGTCCTGCTGATGGGTTATGGACCTTCTATGTCCCTCTCCAGCTCTCCTAGAGTAACTGCTTGTCTCCTAGAATCTCCTCCATGCCCTTGAGACTGTGCAGGGAGACACAGCAAACCTTCTGGCAATGACACGTATTGATGTGCCATCCTGGAGAAGTTGGACTACCTGTGCAAACTCTGTAGAGTCCAGGTATCGCCTCATGCTACCAGTAGTGACACTGACTGTAGCCAAATGCAAAACTAGTGAAGAAACAGTCAGAAAAGATGAGGAGGGAAAAATGTCCGTGGCCTCCACCTGTTAAACCATTCCTGTTTTGGGGGTCATCTCATTGTTGCCCCTCTAGTGCATCTGTTGTTAATTTCATTAACACCACAGCAGCTGAAACTGATTAACAACCCCCTCTGCTACTTAACTGACCAGTTTAATATCCCATAAGTTTCATTGACTTTATGCTATACTCTGATTAAAAAGTGTTCCTTTAATTCTTTTGAGCAGTATATACAGTGGTGTGAAAAACTATTTGCCCCCTTCCTGATTTCTTATTCTTTTGCATGTTTGTCACACAAAATGTTTCTGATCATCAAACACATTTAACCATTAGTCAAATATAACACAAGTAAACACAAAATGCAGTTTTTAAATGATGGTTTTATTATTTAGGGAGAAAAAAAATCCAAACCTACATGACCCTGTGTGAAAAAGTAATTGCCCCCTTGTTAAAAAATAACCTAACTGTGGTGTATCACACCTGAGTTCAATTTCTGTAGCCACCCCCTGGCCTTATTACTGCCACACCTGTTTCAATCAAGAAATCACTTAAATAGGAGCTGCCTGACACAGCGAAGTAGATCAAAAGCGCCTCAAAAGCTAGACATCATGCCAAGATCCAAAGAAATTCAGGAAAAAATGATAACAGAAGTAATTGAGATCTATCAGTCTGGTAAAGGTTATAAAGCCATTTCTAAAGCTTTGGGACTCCAGCGAACCACAGTGAGAGCCATTATCCACAAATGGCAAAACATGGAACAGTGGTGAACCTTCCCAGGAGTGGCCGGCCGACCAAAATTACCCCAAGAGCGCAGAGGCGACTCATCTGAGAGGTCACAAAGACCCCAGGACAATGTCTAAAGAACTGCAGGCCTCACTTGCCTCAATTAAGGTCAGTGTTCACGACTCCACCATAAGAAAGAGACTAGGCAAAAACGGCCTGCATGGCAGATTTCTAAGACGCAAACCACTCTTAAGCAAAAAGAACATTAGGGCTCATCTCAATTTTGCTAAGAAACATCTCAATGATTGCCATGACTTTTGGGGAAAATACCTTGTGCACTGATGAGACAAAAGTTGAACTTTTTGGAAGTCAAATGTCCTGTTACATCTGGCGTAAAAGGAACACAGCATTTCAGAAAAAGAACATCATACCAACAGTAAAATATGGTGGTGGTAGTGTGATGGTCTGGGGTTGTTTGCTGCTTCAGGACCTGGAAGGCTTGCTGTGATAGATGGAACCATGAATTCTACTGTCTACCAAAAAATCCTGAAGGAGAATGTCCGGCCATCTGTTCGTCAACTCAAGCTGAAGCGATCTTGGGTGCTGCAACAGGACAATAACCCAAAGCACACCAGCAAAACCACCTCTGAATGGCTGAAGAAAAACAAAATGAAGACTTTGGAGTGGCCTAGTCAAAGTCCTGACCTGAATCCAATTGAGATGCTATGGCATGACTTTAAAAAGGCAGTTCATGCTAGAAAACCCTCAAATAAAGCTGAATTACAACAATTCTGCAAGATGAGTGGGCTAAAATTCCTCCAGAGCGCTGTAAAAGACCCATTGCAAGTTATCGCAAACGTTTGATTACAGTTATTGCTGCTAAGGGTGGCCCAACCAGTTATTAGGTTCAGGGGGCAATTACTTTTTCACACAGGGCCATGTAGGTTTGGATTTTTTTTTTCTCCCTAAATAATAATAACCATCATTTTAAAAACTGCATTTTGTGTTTACTTGTGTTTATATTTGACTAATGGTTAAATGTGTTTGATGATCAGAAACATTTTGTGTGATAAACATGCAAAAGAATAAGAAATCAGGAAGGGGGCAAATAGCAAACTCAGTGCGCAGTGCGCTCAGTTCATCAGCAAAGTGCGTATTTGGGAACACCGTAGTGACGACTTGGTTTAACATTACTTGGCAACAGGGAAAGTGGGGCAAGGTGAACTGGTGCATTTGTGTCTCCCATAAAAGCAGCTTCACTTGAAATCACTTTGTGATTGTGCACGGGTTAAAACGTCCGCTGAAGTGTCAGATTCTTATTTAATTATGCTGTTTTCTGTATCTTCTGAATTGCATTCAGGTTACCCTGATGTTTTGTCTCATAGTGCCGTCTTAGATTAAATTCTGTAATTACAGCCACATTAGCTCCACAAATGAGACACACGGGTTCAGTAAACATATACTCAGCCTCCCATCGGTTTTTAAAGGCTCTATTTTCAGAATCAACTTTTCTCTTCAGCATCGTGTGAGCTAGCTTCGCAATAACTTGCAGCAACATAAGGTAGACTTCATTAGTGTTCGGCAAGGCAGCTGAAGCGCTGCATTATGGGATCTGTAGTTTATTGTGTTACCAGCGCTTCATATACCCGGGCTTTAATAACAATAATACAGTATATAAAATGATCTCGGGGCGGATATAATTACACGCCGGCCGGATGTGGCCCATGCCCTTGAGTTTGACACATATGGACTAAATAGAACTTGAAAAGATATATTTTTTCAAATGTGATCGCAATTCAGATAGAGTTGACGCAAGACTACAGCCTGCATGCCTCAATGAGTCATCCTCTCCTCGCTCTTACTTTTTTACCGTTCATCTAATGAATACACTGAGTATGGCTTTACCAAAACAATCATTGATGGCGAATAAAGTATCCATTATTCGAGTATGTAGAGCGGGATATATATATATACATATATATATATATATATATCGCAGCGAGAAGTAGTGTGTTAAAAAGCTAGAAAAGAAAAGGGAACATTTTAAAAATAACGTAACATGACTGTCAATATACAGTATTTGTTTTGTGAGTGTTACTGAGTGTTGCTGTCATCAAGGATTTGATTATCATTATTTCTTTCAATCAGGTTAGTATTTGTAGGATGTGTTGTGTTCAAGTTACATTCCCTGTTTGTCAATCGTTGTAAAGATGACAGGTTTCATTCATCGATTCGTTTCTTACTGCATCAATAAACAGCTCGTCTTCTTCTTTATCTGAGACCTGACACACTGCATGCACGGGTTTTTACACTGTCTTCCTTTAGCGGGACATTGACTTTTTCCAACGTGTGCTTTGTTTCCGCAGTAGTTGGATTTATGAATATGCTTATATGTATCAGACGCTTCATATTTTTTGCTGCCTTTTCAATTGTGTAATTCGGTTTTTGTTCAGCGCTCTTTAGAACTGTTGCTTTTTATCTGTGCACTGCGTCAGTTCACGTGAGCCACTCGGTGTACATGCATCGAAGGTTCCCAGCTGTGCTGCTGCCATCTCGTGCTATGTCCATGGCTGTATTTAATGTTACCTTAGTCCTGGCACTTAAAACTTTCTCTCGCAGTTTCGCTGAGTTTGTGTCAAACACCACCCTGACCATCTCATCTTCCTCTCCATAAGCACAGTCCTTCACCCGTGAATATTTACCCGTGGCAGTTTGCTATTGGATTGCCACTGACGGACGGCCTTATATGGGCAGGCACTAAATTACAAACGCCAGCGGCAGCCTGTCTATGAACTTAATTTAAAGTGTAGGTTTACATCGTGCTTTGTTTCCAAGTTGGATCATGAATATGGTTGTATATGTCACTCGCTCGCTTCTTATTGTTTCGCTGCCTTCTCAATTATATAATGCATGTTTTCTTCAGCGCTTTTTTGAGGTCTTCCTGGTTTTCTATGTACTGCGTGATTACGTGGGAGGCGTGATGATGTCACACGAAACACCGCCCCCACGGCGTTGAAGCTCATCTCCATTACAGTAAATGGAGAAAAACTGCTTCCAGTTATGACCATTACGCGTAGAATTTCGATACAAAACCTGCCCAACTTTTGTAAGGAAGCTGTAAGGAATGAACCTGCCAAATTTCAGTCTTCCACCCACACGGGAAGTTGGAGAATTAGTGATGAGTGAGTGAGTGAGTGAGTGAGGGCTTTGCTTTGCTTTGCTTTATTTATATATATATATAAATACAATGTTATGATGCACACTCAGATGAGCAAGATCTCAGTAATGACTCAGAAACCAAAGATCAAATTTTCTGTATATTTTCAAGACATTACAAGCTAGAGTTAGTAAAAAAAAAATGACCAATTCTAAAATGTTTTTTCGACATTCAATTTTTAATATAATTACCTATAAGTTCAAACTTTGTTAGCCTAAATTTCACTTAATATTGATCCAACACGTGCAATTTCAGCTCCATAACCAAATCACTATGCCAGGTTTCATTAAAATCTGTTACATTGAGGTCCAAAAACGTTACGATTTGACATGGAATTACCTCTCTCCCTCTCTCTCTCTCTATATATATATATATATATATATATATATATATATATATATATATATATATATATATATATATATAAAATAGTGTGTGCGTGGAGGTTATTTAGGATATATATTTATTTACTTATATATTTATTTATTTTTATATATGTGTATATATATATATGTGTGTGTATATACAGTATTTATGTGTGTGTTTATATACAGTATATGTATATATACATGCATGTACATATGTATATATGTGTATGTATATATTACATGTGTGTGTGCGTGTCTGAAATATTGATTTTTGAATTTTGCATTTGTTCAATTCTAAGTTTTGCTTGATTAGATTTAATAAAGAGACTATTCCCTTTGACTTTTAGATACGCATAATGTAACTGTGCAGTTAGATGATCATGTTCTTGTTTGAAAATGGTTGTATGTAGGGAGTGAATTGTGTCCGTACGATATCGGTGTGACATGACGGTGTCGCGGGACGTGAAAGTGTGTCTCTTACTCTGTCTCTCTTCAACAGATCACTCTTTTTTTTTTTTATAATAGATATAGATATATATGTTTTTTATATGTTTTTTTGGATTTTGAAATGAAATTTTAAAAGAAAAAAGTGGTTCTTTTTGGCAATTTTCTGAACCTTTTAAGTGAGTTTATTGAAGAATGACTGACTGTGCTAAGCAGACTATTCTATTCATTGTTTTAACTGTTTTATTTGTTTTAACTATTGGAATTATTTTGCTAATGTACAAAGAAAATTGAGTAATTTAGGAGGTTAAAAGGCATTACTCTAATGAAAAGATAGATGAATTTTAGTCCCACAAAATGATTTTACTTAATTTGAAATTTTAAAGCTTCACTGAGACCTTGGATAGTTTTGAACCTTTCAAATTAAGCATCTGTGTAGAGCTGAACTTGCAGTGTATTTTGGAACTAGTGAAGTAGCCCATATTTTCAGTGTCTACACAAACCTTGTTTGCTTTGTCTTGGGTTGTATTGCTGTAGGGAAGAATATAACCACTGCAATAAATATTGTTTGTTTCATGTATAAGCAGGGTAACAACTTTAAAAGATGTTTTTGCTGTTTTGTGTTTTAAGAAATCTCCTATTAAAACTGTTTTTATTATTTGATAATTATTGGCCTTATCTACAGTTTCGAAATTCTCCTTGCATGTTTACTGATCCACAAAGTGTGCTTTTGTGAGGTTTTCTTTGTTTTATCTTAAGCCTACTCCTTTTTGACCAAGTTATCAATCTTTTTAATGCAGAGTTTGAACTCAGATTGTTAAATAAGTGTAAGTCCACTAGAATTTCTTTGACATGTATCCATGACATGAATTGTTCATTTTTTCCTTATCTTAGAATTGCTGCTGCAGAGGTAGCACCTTGTACTGAACAATTGTTAACCAATCTTTTCAAATCGTTGACATTACCTGGCTCATCTGAAAATGAATACATAATGAAAGGTTTGCATTTCTTTTTATATTAGTGTAATTCTCTTCTCCGTAGTTTGGCATTGTTTTTTCATTTCATCAATTTTTTCTGGAATGTTTAGAATACTTTTAACTATTCGCTTAATTGTTTTCACTTAAGTCCTAGCTTACACCTGAAATTAAATTTACTGTGTTTCTGTTTACAGCAATTATGAGGAGCTTTTCTCTTCTCCAGGAAGTCATTGTTCCATATGTTCCAACTCTCATTGTTCAGTTAACTCAAAAACTGCTCCTCGTTAGCAAGGTAATGATTATATCATCTCTACAATTTATAGCCAAAAGTGAACCTTAGTGTCATCTTCAATATATTAATAGGTCTGCTTTGATTTTAGTTAGGATTTCCATAAAATTTTTCAGTAATTCCTAAAAATGAGGCATATACTGCCAGTATTTTTTATAGTGTAAATGGAATTGGCTTAGTCGCTGTAGGCAGTTACTGAAGGTGTCTAGGAGTATCTTTCTTTTTCATTTTGTTCTTTATATGACACTTTTCAGGTATGTTACAGCATCTTCAAAATTCTACTGTACCTGTCACTTCATCTGTCTGTACTCCAGTTGGACAAACAAGTGAAATGTAACCAATTGTATCTTAAAATTTTACCAGTAGCCTTAGATAAAAACATCAATCAAATAAGTACATATAAATACTCACATAAATTTATGTATCTGTTATTCACTCCACATTTTGTAGTGATGTCCAAGACAATTTTTAATTTTATATTTTCATGGACAGTGGAAGTAACAATTTCTTATATTATATGCTTGAATATAGACGTGAATGGAACAGTAGCAATATCAAAATTGTCCATGGGGGAAAAAAAAACTGTTCTCGTGTTGCATATTCGAAATGTCAGGTGTCCAGTCATATTTCACAGTATCCCAAATGCATCTTCTTTTGCTAAAATAAAGTTAAATAAGCAATTCCCCAAAAAAATCCTCTTTGTATGACAAGGAAGTGTGTTCAGTGTGTCACCCTTTAGAACTGAAGACCTTACTCCCCATTAATTTGCTACTGCTCGAGTTGGGTCCCTATCCAAGTCCATTCTGTTTTGTTATCTCCTTTCTCCATGAATTATTATTGTTTTTTTTTTTTTTCGTCCTTGCTACAAATAGTGTGGGATGAGTAACAGATATATTCCACTTAAAACATAAGGAGTTTTTTTTTAAATAGATAAAGCACATTTCTCCAGATGATGTATCTTTACTTTGAATATTTATTAGAAATGTACTTGCTCTGACCTCAAGTTATACCCACATTAGTGTTGGCTAAGCCATTACACTAGGGCTGCCACAATCATTTGATTACAATCTACTGGTTAGTGCCAAAAATTAATCTAGACTAATTTTCTTAATCGATTAATCATCCCTCACATTGAATACCAGAGTTCAGCAGTGCTCGGTGTATTTTTGTGTACTCAAATAGTGATGAAAGCTTTGGCACATTCTTCAGAGGATATTTCCCTTAAATATTGCCTAAAAGCCTCCACTGTGAGTATTTCACTAGAAAAGCTGACAGGATGGTTGTTTATTTATTTATTATGTCTCCGGGCTACAAAAGAATAGTCCAGAGAAGAGTGACTAATTTGATTCCTCTGTGACTACAGAGGATGAGTTATAAGCAAAGATTTAAACGGCTGAGCCTTTTCAATTTAAGCAAAAGTGGGTTAAGAGATGACTTGATTGAAATGGTTAAAATTATGAAGGGAATTAGTACAGTGGTTTGAGACTCTTTAAAATGAGTTCAGCAAGAACATAAGGACACTTTTGGAAACTTGCTAAAGATACATTTTGCAGAAACATTAGGAAGAACCATCGACATATGGTATAAGTTACTAAGTAGTGTGGTAGACAGTAGGACTTTGGGGAGCTTCAAAACTCAACTTGATGTTATTTTTCAGGAATTAAGTGGCTAAGACTAAGAGTGTCGGGCTGAATTGCCTGTTATCATGTAAATCTTTGTAATTTTCTAATGTAAGATGCAGGTGGTATTCAACAGCAGCACTAGTTCCATGCATGAAAACCTGATGAAGAAACCCTTTGAAACTATAGCGTAAGACAAGGCAGTATCATAAGTAACTTACCTACACTCACTTAACCAGCCAACAGTTGTTCTTTTGATGATGTAAAGGTGACTGACTTGAGAAGTTCATGCTTCAAGAGTAGTGTTAGGGTGAAAGTTAAGATATTTCGTAGGATTTGATAAATACAATAAGTCTGCTGACAGTTGCTATTTACCGTTTTTTTTCACTCAAGTGCACTAATATAAAATTTTTCAATATACAGTAGTACCTTGAGATACGAGTGCCCCAACGTACGAGTTTTTTGAGATACGAGCCGTTACTAGGTCGATTTTTTTGTCTTGAGTTACAAGGCAAAATTCGAAATACGAGCCATCAAAGAGCTTGTCGCCACACATTTAGAGGAACTGACTACGGAGGAGTTGACGGAACTACAGACGTGGCAACATATGGAGGTTCTGCAGGAGATCAGTATCGCAGAGGAGGAGGAGGCTACGTCAAAGTGAGCTAAAGGAACTGTTTGCAATTTGGGAAAACGTTTCGAACTTTAAAGAAAAGAAACACCCTGAAAAAGTTGCAACTGATAGTGCAGTGGCTCTGTTTAATGACACTTGCCTAACGCTTGACTTTATTGAAAAGATAACCCTGAAAAAAATTGCAACAGAGAGTGCAGCCGTGCTATTTAATGACACTTGCCTAACAATTGATTTTATTGAAAAGAAACATCCTGAAAAAGTTGCAACTGATAGGCAAGTGTCATTAAATAGCTCTGCTGTACTAACGCTTGACTTTATCGAAAAGAAACATTCTGAAAAAGTTACAACTGATCGTGCAGCAGCTCTATTTAATGACACTTGCCTAACGTATTTTAGAAACATTCTGAAAGAGAGGATGAAACAGACCTCATTGGACAGGTTTTTATCGAAAACCCCTGCAGATGAAAGTGAGGAAGGTGCGGCGAAAAGGGCAAAAATCAGTGAAAAACATTCAGTTAAGCCTTTCTCCACCACCTCCGTCAGCTTCTTCAACTCGTCTGATCTCCAAGGTAAATGCTGTACATTATACTGTACTTAAAAACAGTTTATTGCAGTACATTCTATTGTATTGTGTTTTTATACAATATTCATTATTTATAAGTACATTTTTCTTATTTAAAAATATGTAACAAAAACATTGCAGTGTTTTTTGGGGGTCCGGAACGGATTAATGGCATTTCAATTCATTCAATGGGGAAAACTGATTTGAGATAAGAGCATTTTGGCTTAAGAGCTCGGTCACAGAACGAATTAAACTCGTATCTCAAGGTATCATTGTACAGACTCTTAAAATGTGATCAAGTATTGTGTTAAACGCACACTATCTGGCAAAAGGTTAATGCACAGCTTTGCCTAAAATGAAGCGCTTAAGCCAGAGCCAGCAACTTGTGACTCTTCAGATAGATAGATAGATACTGTATTAATCCCAAGGGGAAATTCACACAATGGTCATATTTTGGATCAGGGAGACATGTGAGCCCCAGAATCCTATATAAACATAACATCTTTATTAAGTTATTCTTAGTGTTTTTTTGCAGTGATTAAATTTGTAAATAAATCTTATTTGATAAATGATTGTAAGGGCTCTGGATATGTATTTTTAAATGCATGAAGGTGCACAGTCCTCAACCTTGTTGGCAAGCCAGTGCCTGGAAATGGGCTTTATTTTAACAAGAAGATACAATAACAATAATTCAGACTGGATTAACTACACAGCTCAGTGAAATCCTGGTTCTCATGTTAAAGTCTAAAAATCAGCACTTACTGAAGTAAAATGGTTATAGGCTCTTTCATCCTTTGTCTCAAGTTGGCACCGAAGAGGCTAAAGACATATATAATTATTAAATATTGAATGCTTGGTGTATTTGAATCTTTGCATTTGTTTTATTTTTGCTTGGACAAAATTAGTTGTTAATCAATTTATCAGTGATTAAAGTCAATAGATTAATCAATTACAAAATAATCATAAGTGGTTGCCCTAATTCAAGCTGTGTTGAGGTTCTTGTTTTGATTTTAGATTTGAGACCTTACAATTTTGACTTTAATTGATGCTGTCACATCCTCTATTGTCCCTCTAGAATCCAAGTAAGCCCCACTTCAACCATTACCTGTTTGAGTCTCTCTGTTTATCTGTAAGAATAACCTGCAAAGCCAACATTACAGCAGTAAGCAGTTTTGAGGAGGCACTCTTTCCTGTCTTTACTGAGATTCTACAGAATGATGTCCAAGGCAAGTAGACAATTCATAAAATATAGATGGTTTGTTTTCTGTACTGATACTACATTCATATAGTTTGATTCATTCTGTTTTGATTTATGTTGAATCATACCCAGTGTGTGTTTGCTTTGCATTGTTATGTATGTGTCTCATTTTGTTCTATTTTTACTCCAAAACAGTAGTTAAATTCCTGCATAATGGTATGACAGCTCTGTATTTTCTTAGAACTTTTGCTTAGAATAGCTTTCCATTTTCTGTCTTGAAAAGAACTTTTATTTTAGAATAAGATTAATGAATTATTTATTTGCCAACTTTTTCCCCCCCCAGAATTTGTCCCGTACGTGTTTCAAGTGATGTCCCTCTTGCTAGAGATGCACACTTCTTCAGAAGTTCCAGCATCATACATGGTCCTGTTCCCTCATCTTTTACAGCCTGTTTTGTGGGAGCGAGCTGGCAACATCCCACCACTGGTGCGACTACTACAGGCTTACTTACACAAAGGAGGTGTGACTATTGCCAACGTGGCAGCTGATAAAATTGTAAGAATACTACTTCAAAGTGTCTGTAATAGCTGAAAATTACATTTTGTCACAGTCAGTTTTTTGTCATCAATGGTTTACATTGCTGCTCTTACGTCATCTCCTGGCTAAATTACGTTAACTAAAACTTTTGATTTTGTTCATTGCTTCTTACCTACCTATCAGTGTATCATGGAGTATATTTAATTTCTCTGATGCTCACTCACAACAGAGCAGTTTATCAAGAAAATATGAGGACATCAAAATGAAAAGATTGTTTCTTGCAGACAAGTGTCACAAGCAAAACAAAGATTAGGTTAAGAACACAGTCAACAGCAGTATCATGTTGCAGTGCAAATTAACAAATTCTCGCATTATTTTGCTTTATCAAATTATTTAGTGATTCTGTGCATGCACTTGTAGTCTGCATTCCTGGAAAGAAGCCCTATACAAATGAAATAGTGGAGTGATAGGATGAACAATGAAGTACCCTGTACTGCTTGTTGAAATGGGCCCCGCTGCTTCTCACCCACAGTGTTGTCCATTCAGCGTTACTTAGTGCCTGAGCAATGTCAGTTTTATTTTCTGTTGAATTTAGGTAATAATAGTTTAACGTTTCATTCTGTATTTTGTTTCATCTTCTTGCCACTCTTCACAAGGTGAATTTTGCAATTTTGTTTTGACATTTGTCTTCTAATTGATTAATACTTTTAATGATTTTACTTTATTAATACCATATTTTTATGCAGACACATGGCTCAAAATGCTTTAAAATAACAGTAAACAAGTTACAGTAGAGTGAAAATGGTTCTAATGTTTATTGTGGCAAAAGCCAGTTTCCATTTTGAGAATGTATCCTAGCCAGCAAAGAGAGGAAAACAATCTCCCTCTACCTTTTTTGGAGAAAGTAAACCTCTAGTGGTTCAAAAGCTATAAGACAACTCAGCACCCAGAACATTTTACAGTATTTCAATGTGACAAGATTAATATCTAGAAATGAGACAACAATCTATAATGGTTAAATAGGGTCAGATGGCCAGGAAGGAGAGGAGGGAAAAAAAAGGTAGCTAGTGAAATGCTCTAGAGAACAAAACCTCAAGGAAGTTCTAAGGCCAAAAGGCCACCCAGCCCCCACTGGATATTCTAACAAATGTGCTAAAATTAGTTCATTATTGTTTAGAGGCACCATCCTAAAAGATTATTTGCAGTGTGTCTCTTCAAACATTGGAGCATTAACGTTCCTTCCAGCATCACATGTGACTGCAAATTACTTTGATCAGATGTAAAACTCCACCAAAGAAAACCCAGGAATAAGAGAGGTTAGTAATGATAGTAGATTTTTTAAGTATAAGCTATATATTAGCATAGTGTTTAGCGTAGAAATCAAGAGGTTATTCATAAGCTTTGTAATGCACTGGCTAGGCCGCACCTGGAGTACTGTGTGCAGTCTTGGTTTCTGGTCTACAAAAGACATAGCAATGTTAGAAAAACTAGGCAGATTACTGGGATTGAAAGGTAAGAGCAATGATGAAAGATTAAAGGAATTGAACCTTTTCATTTTAAGCAGTTTTTTACTTTAAAATTAGTTTAGCAAGAACATGGAGACACAATTAGAAACTTGTTAAAGGGAAATTTTCTATAAACTAAAATTTTCTTCAAAAAAAGAACCATTGATATCTGGAATAAATTAACAGTTAATGTGGTAGACAATAAGACTTGAGGGATCTTCAAATATCAAGTTGATGCTATTTTGGAAAAATTAAGTGGATAGGATATGCAAGCTTTGTTGAAGTGAATACATTTTCCAGTTATATAATTTATTACAACTAACAAAAAAAAATGAACAATTAAAAGGGCAATTTTAAAGGGGAGTTTTAGGAGCTTTTAAAACATTTTTTGGTGTTAATCGGGCATATATCTATTGTCTGACTTTTTGGTACATTACAGCAGAAGGCCTCCTTACCATATTTCATGCTTTGCTCTTGGAATAATAAGCAAATCCATGTTTAAGAATCTGTGATTATTGTTTGGACACTCCAGTAAATAAGGAGCAGGATTGTGCATTGCTTCATGTATTATTATAATTGTTTTTTAAAATCCATTCTAAAAGATTCTGGTAACCAATGCTAAAACTGGTGAGACCTGCTTATATTTTCTTATACTGATTATAATTCTTGCAGCCGGATTTTGAACTAACTTCAACTTTTATGTTTGGCTTAGGTAGTCCTGTTAAGGGTGTATTGCAGTAGTCTAGTCAACTGAAAGCAAAATGTGAATTGCTTTTTAAAATGCTAAAAAATTAAGAGGTTTAGCTTTTTCCATGTCTGTGTAATATGGTTAATTTGCTGTTGTGACGTTTTTAATGGCTAAATTATTTAGGCTTCATCTGTAAAACCAGCTGCTCAAGTTTTTCCATAAGATGCTCTATTGTAAAATTTCTGATAAGTACAATTTCCATTTTTTCCTTGTTTAGATTCTTGAAATTGCTACTCATTTCTGAAATACCAGTAAGACAGAGCCTCAGGGTCAACATGTGCTTATACAGTGGGGAAAATAAGTATTGAATGCATCAACGTTTTCTTCAGTAAGTATATTTCTAATGGAGCTACTGACATAAAATTTACACCAGATGTCAGTAACAACCCAAGTAATCCATACATACAGAGAAATCAAAACAAGTAAGTCCATAAATTAAGTTGTGTAATAAAATGGAATGACACAGGGAATGAGTATAGAACACATGAGGAAAAGGAGCAAAAAGGCATGGAAAGCCAAGAAACCACCTGAAATCTGTCGTTATTTAGAAAGCAATCCTGCTCCCTATTGGTGTAAATTAATATCAGCTGGTTTGGTCCTAATTTATAGCCTATAAAAAGGTTTCTCATTACCAAGGTGTCGCACAAGAAACATTTCATGATGGGTAAAAGGAAAGAGCTCTCTCAAGACCTTTACAACCTTATTGTTGCAAAACATACTGATGGTATTGGTTACAGATGTATTTCTAAACTAAACTGAATGTTCCAGGGTGCACCGTTGGGGCCATAATCCAGAAGTGGAAAGAACATCATTTCACCATACACCGGCCATGACCAGGTGCTCCTTGCAAGATTTCTGATAAAGGGAGTCAAAAGAATAATCAGAAGAGTTCCCGAAGAGCCAAGGACCACTCGCGGAGAGCTTCAGAAAAACCTGGAATTATCAGGTACAGCTGTTTCAAAGAAACCAATAAGTAATGCACTCAGCCGCCATGGCCTCTATGGATGCTCACCACGCAAGACTCCACTACTGTAGAAAAAACTTGTTTAAAGTTTGCTGCACAACATTTGGACACGCCAATGAAATACTGGGAGAATATAGTCTGATCAGATGAGAACACAATTGAATCCTTTGGATGTCATTGCACACACCATGTTTGGAAGAGAAATGTCACCGCACATCACCCCAAAACCCCAAAATACTGGCAGACTTAATATAATTGAAGGAAGGATGAATGGAGAAATGTACTGGACCATTCTTGATAAGAATCTGCTGCCATCTACCTGGATGCTGAAGGTGGAATGAGGGTGAACATTTCAGCAAGACAACGATACCAAACCCAACCAATGAAACTCTCAGTTGATTTCAGAGAAAGACAATAAAGCTGCTGGAGTGGTCCAGTCAATCATCCTGACTTGGATCCATTTGAAAATCTACGGAAAGAACTGAATATCATAGTTCATAGTAGATTCCCCCGGAACCTTCAAGATTTGAAGACTTGGAAGACTGGGCCAGAATCATACCTGAGCAATACTTGAGCCTAGTTTCTCCAAACAGGAGGGATCTTGAAGTTGTCACTACCAACAATGGCTTTTCTACTAAGTATTAAATAAATTACAGTAAGCATGTTCAATACTTATTCCCTGTGTCATTCCACTTTATTACACACAATTTATGGACTTCTTTGTTTAGATTTTTTTGTATGTGTGGATTACTTACTGTTGTTTACCAACATCTGGTGTAAATTTCATGTCAGTAGCTCCATTAGAAATATACTTACTGAGGAAAACGTTGATACATTCAATACTTATTTTCCACACTGTACAAGCAAATGTTGACCCTATGGCTTTGTGACCCACAGTCTTACTGGCATTTCAGAATTGATGAGTTGCAATTTCCAGAATCTAAACAAGGAAAAAATGGAAATTGTACTTGTCAGAAATTTTAAAATAGAGCATCTCATGGAAATATATTTACTGAGACAAACGTTGCTGCATTCAATACTTATTTTCCCCTCTCTAGATAAGTAAAACATAACTGTGTTTCCAAATCTAGCAAGTTAATAGAGAATAATATTGGGCATATAATCTATCTTTGCAATATACCAAATATAGTAAACACAACTCACAAAGAATTTTCTACCTTTTAAATAAGATCAAAAGCACTTTAAAACACTACCAGAGACACCCACCTATTTCCGAAGGCAATTAATTAGAAAACTGTGGTCTATGATATCAGATGCTGTGCTCGCATCTGAAATTAAAAATAGAGAAGTTATTTCCCAGATAGTAAGCAATTATTGCATCAATGTTGAGTCAGTGTTGAAGTGTCAACATTAACAGCATTTAATCAGTTTTGAAGCCTAACCTGATTTATCAGTTTTGCATCCTGATTTAGTGTTGAAACATTGTTAAAATCCTAACAAAAATTTAACAGAACTTAAACACTACTTGACCCATTGTTCAACCTTGTATAAAAGTAATACTACTTTAGTAAGTCTGCTTTATCTACAGCAAAGTTTATTACTGTACAAGGTGTGATCAAAAAATACGGTGAATGTTTTAAAAAAAGAAATGTTTATTGCAGTAAAAGATTTACAACTACTAGTCACCCTCAAAATACTCTCCTTTACTTTGAATGCACTTAGATAGATAGATGGATAGATACTTTATTAGTCCCAAGGGGAAATTCACGTACTCCAGCAGCAGCATACTGATAAAGAACAATATTAGATTAAAGAGTGATAACAATGAAGGTATAACAGACAGACAATAACTTTGTATAATGTTATATAACTTTGTATAATGTTATTTTATCCCAACACTCCTGCCTCTTTGGGAAGCAGTTGATGTTGAAGGACGTCCTGATCTTTTCTCATCTTCAGCCGAGTCAGATCCTGTACAAAATCGATCAAACCACTTGTAAACAGTCTTAATTATTGGTGCAGTGTCACCATAAACCAATTTTAACATCTAATGGGTTTCCTGAGCTTTTTGCAATTTGAAGCAAAATTTCATGTTAATACGTTGCTCGATATCCATTATTAAAGACAAACTTGAAAAGCACACTTGAACTCAACAGTGGCTCACAAACGACTAACAGTATCAAACAAGCTGAAACTTGTCACAAACTAGACTCTAAGGATGAACATGTCAGAACCTGCATTGAATTGTTTTGCGTTGCTCTTGGATGGTGCCCTGCATCAGCATTCACCATACTTTATTATCACACCTTGTATATTGTAAAAAAAAAAAAAAAGTATTGAAATTGCACTTTTTCACACAAGATCACACTTTCAGAATTTTACTTTTCTTTTGCTATTAGTTCCACCTAAGTGATCTGGTGCACATTTTAAGCCCGTTTTTGACAGCATCACAGACATTATATTTAGATTAATTTTTCTCCCAATCATGTTTCCAGGGCATCTAAAACAAAAAAACAAGAAAAGGAAAGATGGTTTACTGTGAAATTGTTGTGTATATATCATGCATTCATTCATTTTATACTGCTTATCTAAAACAATTTCATGGGGGAAAAATTCTTAGCAGAGAGACCCATACATCTCTTTCCCCAGCCACACTTAACAACTCGTATTGTGGGATCCCAAAGCATTCTCAGGCCATCTGAGAGCTATAATCCTTCCAGTGTGTCTTGGGTCTTCCCTGGGGTCTCATCGCACCATATCTTACCATTGAAATCTTCGCAGGGAGGGATCTTGTAGGCATCTGTATCTGATGCTTGAACCACCTAAATTGGCACCTTGCAATATGGAGGGTTAGTGGCTCTACTCCTAGCCTCTCCCAGATATCTGTGCTTCTCACCCTGTCTCTAAGGGAGAGCCCAGCCACCCTGCAGAGAAGGTTCATTTCGGCCACTTACACTTGCAATCTCACTCTTTTGTTTATCAATCTCACTATCCCTTTTCCCCTCACTTGTGAATAAGACCTCAAGATACTTGAACTTCTTACTGATGACCATGGCCTCAGATTTGTAGGTGCTGATTCTTATCCCTGCTGCTTCATACTCGGTCACAACCCGTCCAAGTGTGTGCTGGAGTTCACAGCCCGATGAAGACAACAGGACCATATAGTATGCTAAAAGCGATGATGCATTTCCAAGACTACCGATCTGAATCCCTTCCCCTCCCTGACGGTGTCTTGATAATCCTGTCCATGAAAATCACAAAAAGGATAAGAGACAAAATACAGTCCTGGTGGAGTCCCAGACCAACTAGGAACAGTGGTGTTTTTTGAAGTGTGAGAACACAGCTGTCACTGTGATCATTCAGGGACCGAATAGCTTTTTTTTTTTTACTAACCTTAATTTGCTCCTTGCAGACCAACATGATGCCTCTGCAGCAAATGTACACTAAGTGGTGTAATGAGTCAAGTGTTTTTCCCATTTTATAATGTCAATTGAAATATATTTTCCTCTGCTGGAAAGCAAAGCAAAACAATGTCACAAACACCTCAAATTAGAAACATCAGCAGTTAGCTATGCATTATACAAAAGGTTCTGCAGCTATTAGATTAATAACATATTGGTTATTAAATGCTAGGTTTTTTGCATTCAGCTTAGCAGTACTTTTCAGCCCATCCTATAATTGCCTGTTAGTGAACCAGTTAACTGGTAAAATTACCCTTTAGGCATGGGTAACCTTATATCACAGTAGTCTTCAGATTCAATCCTTGAAGGCAGTTGTGATATTTTTTTTTTCTTCAATCAAGTCTTACTTTTATTTTAAGCACTATCATAATCAAAACCACTTTATTTCTGTAATGTTTGACATTATATGATCATTTTTTCAGTATTAGACAGATATTTGCCCTTTTAAAGCAATTTCTTGGTAATGATCACATTAACAGAAATATCAGATGACAACTCCTCTTCAGTGACCCTTATTTGCAGCTGTTTGATTTTGGTCAGTTGTTGCCATTTATCTACAGAAAAGCATGAATTACAAGAAAGAAAATTTTAAAATGTGATCATCTGTGACAAAATAATGTGAAATGTCTAAAATATAAAATCCTGTGCATTTTTTGCCTGTTTAGGCACTGAGCACAAAATAATCAGCTAAGCATGGTGTTTACTTTTAAATAGTAATAATTGGTGGTATTGAAATAAGGATGATTTATAAAGAGTACACTTCAGGAACATATAAATTAAATGTTTAAACAGCATCAGTGATTTAAGTGGTTGTAGCAAGAAATGCTTTTAAAAACTGATATGTTAAATTAGAATTTAAAACGAAATGTAATTAAACCACAGATCTTTTTCATATTCTTGTTAAAAGAGAACAAGTCTGTTAGGAATTACTAGATTGACATAATTTTGGAAATAGCACTAACAGGGAGTTTAATTGAGATCCATCCATCCATCCTCTTCCGCTTATCCAAGGTCGGGTCGCGGGGGTAGCAGCTTAAGCAGAGAAGCCCAGACTTCCCTCTCCCCGGCCACTTCTTCCAGCTCTTCCGGGAGAATCCCAAAGGCGTTCCCAGGCCAGCCGGGAGACACAGTCCCTCCAGCGTGTCCTGGGTCTTCCCCGGGGCCTCCTCCCGGTTGGACGTGCCCGGAACACCTCACCAGGGAGGCGTCCAGGAGGCATCCTGATCAGATGCCGAGCCACCTCATCTGACTCCTCTCGATGCGGAGGAGCAGCGGCTCTACTCTGAGCCCCTCCCGGATGACTGAGCTTCTCACCCTATCTTTAAGGGAAAGCCCAGACACCCTGCGGAGGAAACTCATTTCAGCCGCTTGTATTCACGATCTCGTTCTTTCGGTCACTACCCATAGCTCATGACCATAGGTGAGGGTAGGAGCGTAGATCGACTGGTAAATTGAGAGCTTTGCCTTACGGCTCAGCTCCTTTTTTCACCACGACAGACCGATGCAGAGCCGCATCACTGCGGATGCCGCACCGATCCGCCTGTCATCTCACGCTCCATTCTTCCCTCACTCGTGAACAAGACCCGAGATACTTGAACTCCTCCACTTGGGCCAGGATCTCCCCCCCAACCCTGAGAGGGCACTCCACCCTTTTCCGGCTGAGGACCATGGTCTCGGATTTGGAGGTGCTGATTCTCATCCCAGCCGCTTCACACTCAGCTGCGAACCGATCCAGAGAGCTGAAGATCACGCCTGATGAAGCAAACAGGACAACATCATCTGCAAAAGCAGTGACCCAATCCTGAGTCCACCAAACGGACCCCTTCAACACCCTGGCTGCGCCTAGAAATTCTGTCCATAAAAGTTATGAACAGAATCGGTGACAAAGGGCAGCCCTGGCGGAGTCCAACTCTCACTGGAAGCGGGCTCGACTTACTGCGGCAATGCGGACCAAGCTCTGACACGGTTGTACAGGACCGAACAGCTCTTATCAGGGGTCCGGTACCCCATACTCCCGAGCACCCCACAGGATTCCCGAGGGACACGGTCAATGCCTTTTCCAAGTCCACAAAACACATGTAGACTGGTTGGGCAAACTCCCATGCACCCTCAGGACCTGCTAAGGGTGAAGAGCTGGTCCACTGTTCCGCGACCAGGACGAAAACCACACTGTTCCTCCTGAATCCGAGGTTGACTATCCGACGGACCCTCCTCTCCAGAACCCCGAATAGACTTTTCCAGGGAGGCTGAGGAGTGTGATCCCTCTATAGTTGGAACACACCCTCCGGTCCCCTTTTAAAGAGGGGACCACCACCCGGTCTGCCAATCCAGAGGCACTGTCCCGATGTCCATGCGATGTTGCAGAGACGTGTCAACCAAGACAGTCCTACAACATCCAGAGCCTTAAGGAACTCGGCGTATCTCATCCACCCGGGGCCCTGCCACCAAGGAGTTTTTGACCACCTCGGTGACTTCAGTCCCAGAGATGGGAGAGCCCACCTCAGAGTCCCCAGGCTCTGCTTCCTCATTGGAAGGCATGTTAGTGGGATTGAGGAGGTCTTGAAGTACTCCCCCACCGACCCACAACGTCGAAGTCGAGGTCAGCAGCACACCATCCCCACCATATACGGTGTTGACACTGCACTGCTTCCCCTCCTGAGACGCGGACGGTGGACCAGAATCTCCTCGAAGCCGTCCAAAGTCATTCTCCATGGCCTCTCCAAACTCCTCCCATGCCCGAGTTTTGCCTCAGCAACAACGAAGCCGCATTCCGCTTGGCCTGCGGTACCTATCAGCTGCCTCCAGAGACCCACAGGACAAAAAGTCCTATAGGACTCCTTCTTCAGCTTGACGGCATCCCTCACGCGGTGTCCACCAACGGGTTGGGGATTGCCGCCGACAGGCACCGACCACCTTGCGGCCACAGCTCGGTCAGCCGCCTCAACAATAGAGGCACGGAACATGGCCCATTGGACTCAATGTCCCCACCTCCCTCGGGACGTGGTTGAAGTTCTGCCGAGGTGGGAGTTGAAGCTACTTCTGACAGGGGACTCTGCCAGCCGTTCCCAGAAGACCCTCACAACACGTTTGGGACTACCAGGTCATGACCGGCATCTTCCCCACCATCGAAGCCAACTCACCACCAGGTGGTGATCAGTTGACAGCTCGCCCCTCTCTTCACCCGAGTGTCCAAGACATATGGCGCAAGTCCGGCGACACACCACAAAGTCGATCATCGACCTGAGGCCTAGGGTGTCCTGGTGCCAAGTGCACATATGAACACCCTTATGCTTGAACATGGTGTTCGTTATGGACAATCCGTGGCGAGCACAGAAGTCCAATAACAAAACACCGCTGGGTTCAGATCGGGGCCATTCCTCCCAATCACGCCCTTCCAGGTCTCACTGTCATTGCCCGTGAGCATTGAAGTCTCCCAGCAAAACGAGGGAATCCCAGAAGGTATGCCCTCTAGCACCCCTCCAGAGACTCCAAAAGGGTGGATACTCCAAACTGCTGTTGGCATACGCACAAACAACAGTCAGGACCCTTCCCCACCCGAGGGGAGGGAGGCCACCCTCTCGTCCACGGGTAAACCCCAATGCACAGGCTCCAAGTGGGGGCAATAAGTATGCCCACACCTGCTCGGGCCTCTCACGGGGCAACTCCAGAGTGGTAGAGAGTCCAGCCCCTCTCAAGGAGATTGGTTCCAGAGTCCAAGCTGTGTGTCGAGGTGAGTCCGACTATATCTAGCCGGAACCTCTCAACCTCGCGCACTAGCTCAGGCTCCTTCCCCTTCAGAGAGGTGACATTCCACGTCCCAAGAGCCAGTTTCTGTAGCGAGGATCAGACCGCCAAGGTCCCGCCTTCTAGCCACCACCCAACTCACACTGCACCCAACCTCCTTGGCCCCTCCCATAGGTGGTGAGCCCATGGGAAGGAGGACCCACGTTACCTCTTCGGGCTGTGCCCGGCCGAGCCCCATGGGTGCAGGACCGGCCACCAGGCGCGCCATCGAGCCCCACCTCCAGGCCTGGCTCCAGAGGGGCCGGTGACCAGCGTCGGGCAAGGGAAAACGTCGTCCACAGTTTTTATTCTTCATTGGAGGTTTGGAACCGTTCTTTGTCTCATCCCTCACCTAGGACCAGTTTGCCTTGGGTGGCCCTACCAGGGGCATAAAGCCCCGGACAACATAGCTCCTAGGATCATTGGGACACGCAAACCCCTCCACCACGATAAGGTGATGACTCAAGGAGGGGTAATTGAGATAAGGGTTCAATTTAAAACTTGGTTGGAACAAAGAACTAATGCCTATTGTGGCCCTCTTGGCTTTCATTAACATCAACCAGATAACTGGCTAAGCTGCAGAAAACGTTCTCGATGAAAGCTACAGTGTGATCAAATTTTACAGCTAGGGCCACATGCTTTATTAATGGAGTTAATATGACTAGTCAGCTACATTAGTAAGCTAGTAAGATTCCACTTTATATATAACTAAGTTTAGCCCACTTCAACATGAAAAAAATAGTGCGTACATGCAGGAGCAGCTAGTATAGGAGCTAGTTAACATTTGTTCCAAGTTAGAAAACTGCTCAAAAAACATTGTTTTGTCTGGGATTAATGTTAAATTGCACAAGAGTAGATTACCTAAAAATTCAAGTAAAAATTTTAAACCTTTATTTAAAAAAACTAAAGTTTTAAAGTGCTTATCTCTGCTTTCAGTAGGGAAAATGCACCCAATTGCAGGGACAACCACAACTGAATGAGAAAAAATCATCCTGGTTTCCGAGGTGCATCATTGGTTGCTCAGTATTTGCTCAGAGTGATGGCTGTAGTTGCTAGGTAACAAATACATCTATGGATATAATATAAATCAATGTTGATTTAATTTTGCTTTTGTTGGCCGTAGGACCCAGCTAGACCCTATTCCCACCAACTAATGTCTATTCAGTGTCATTGTTGCCAATGTTATACAGTGGCAACTTTCATTGACTGTTAAGTGATGACCCAGCCTGTTTTTAAAATGGAAATTTCATCCACAACCAATATGATGATTTTGAAGAAAATTTTTTTATTAATGTTGGCTTGCTGCCTGGGTTGTGTCAGCATTAACCATAAGTCTGTAACTACTTTAACCAATTCAGTTTCAGTGCTATGGTTTGGTAATAAACATGACACATACTTATCAAAAAGAGAGTTTTATTCAAGTAATCTTTTATCCATGGAAATTTTTCTTTTTTGAATTTTTTTAGGCAGGTTAGAGAGAGGTCAGATTGCCAAACGCAGCTTTTGGTAAAATTCCAAATGTTTACTGCCTCAAGTTCTTTTGTCTTTCATTTATTGAATACTGAGAAAATCTGTTTGAAGATCTTAGGTTATGATTTAGGGATATTTGGGGACAGGTATGAAGTAGAAAGTGCAGAAATGTTTAGTTTTGTAGACAATTAGAATATTTTATTCAGTGGAAAGCAGAATATAATTAGACTACCACAGGACAATGTTTTTATTTTTTTTTTTGTTAAGATTCTTACTGCTGCATTAGAACAAGCTGTAGCTTCCAAATAGAATTGCATAACAGTAATTCAGTCGACTAAAAAGACCATTTGTTAATTTAGTAGCATCTTTGAGTGATACATAAGCGTCAAACTTGTGCTATTGTTTAAGTAAAAAAAATATATATTTTTAATATAGTTAATATAATTTAAAAATGTAACTCCAAACAAAGCTAGATCATGTGTTTCCCCTAACATTAACAGTTTTTTTTTACTATGTGTAATAAGTAGAATTTCATTATATTGTGAGTTTTCTGTCCTCAATATTGTAAACCAAATGCCTCTAAAAATATGCAGTTTGTGTGTATTAATGGGGGAGCCTGCCGCTAAAAGCCTTCTCCGATATGAGATGCAGGTCATAAAAAATACTCTTAATTGTCCTGTGCATGTGTTAAACTTCTTTTTTGGATTCAGCTGTATCACTGGATTAATGTCAGCTTCTGTTCTGGTAGGAAACATGCCTCTGTAGCTTTCATTTAAGTCTTTTCCTGTATGGCATATACTTCTAGGATTAAACTATTTTATTTTGTATTTTTATTTTATGATAGAACTGGAGCGCCAGGGAGCCTCCAACGCGAACATACAACCACAGTCCCGGCATTAAATAAAGGATAGTTTAATATCCACAATTCCTCAGTTAAATATAAAGCTCAGGTTCTCTGTCTTCCACAATTTACTTCACAATACCTCTTCTCTCATCACCTCTCTACTCTAAGCCAGTTGAGTGTTGCCTTCTTTCCTTTCTCCCAGCTCTGACTCGTGTGGACAATGGAGTTCTGTCCATTTTATTTAGGACCCGGAAGTACTTCTGGTGCTTCGGCTGCTGCCTGTTGGAAATATGTCTAGGTCATACAGAAATCCAATATAGTAGCGAGTGCATCTCCCTGCAGCGCTCTCTTGCATCACCCATGGACCCCAGCAGGGCTGCACTGCCGGACTACAACTCCTGGCATCCCCTGCTGGTTCTCGAATGGGCACCAATATGAAGGGCTACTGCCATCTAGCACCTAGAGGGAATAAACACGCCTCAGAGACTGTCCTTCCATGTCCTTTTATCCTAACCAGGGAAGGTATTAAGCACATGTCCAGTTGGGACGCCTGCCTATTTGTTTGGTACTTCCCTCTCGGATAAGGAACCATCTCCTCTGGCTGGGATGTTCATCCTTCCATTAGAACAGCCTTTTCTGGGTAAAACATCATTCCCTCTCCTGACCAGGATGTGTTTCTGTTCACTTGCAGCCTCTTACCTGGGTAAGGGACCTTCACAACGTCTTGCCTAAATGCCTGTCCATCCTGTGTGCTTCCTACACAGTCATGGTGTAATCTCAGTTCCTTGCCTGTGTCACATCATTGAACCTATAGCACAGCCAGGTTTGGATTAGGGCTGTCAAAAAATGTTAGTTAATAAAATTTTGACCAGTTGATTCAAACAGGCTTATGAATGTCTGCCATATTGTAATATTTACTTTCAGTGACAGTTAATTTTTTGTTCCGATTGTTTATTGCCATCATCAAACTTAAACAGTTACTGTTTATATAGATGTTGACAAGCATGGCTAAAATACACACACAAATCTGTTAGTTTGTTTCAAATTCTTGATGTTAAGCTCTTTGAGAATGTGAAAGATGCTATATAGCATAAAATACTTGGTTTTTTAGCAATTTTTCACTGTTTTTAAAGCAACCTACAATAATCAATCAAAAATCCTGTGCAACATGAATTCACTCAGAACACTGAAAATACTCTGATTTCTTTCAGACATGGAGGAAAAAATGGAAGAGAACCTTTACACTAAAGAACACTTCATAAGTTGCATTCAGGATAATGCAATGTACTCATTTTTGATGAGGGTGGTGGGTTGAGGAGTGTTTGTTTATGTGGAAGCTGTTATTGGGCTACTGGTGTTGGGGGTTGGGAAAATTCAACCAATTCAGACTGTCAGAGATAGGAATAAGTCTTGCCTATGCAATCTGTTTGTAAGTTTCAATTCTTAAATTATAAGGGTTATGTTCAGGCAAGTCAAGTAGAGCCGCAGGATTTAAAAAAGAAAATCAAATCATAGTTAAGATTCAAGATAAAAAGTGGTTGATTTCACTAGTATCTTCTGTTAATCTATAGTTAATATATAGTTAATAGGTTTTGAAGTTATCACAGAAGTTTTCAGTTCTTTAAGGTCATTTTAATTTTCATCTTTAGTTCCTTAATTTTATTATAACTGTTGAATAGTGTGTTATGCATTTCCTGAACTGATAAATAAAACTTTTTCAAAAGGGCAACAACATAATTTATTTTTGTAGCACATTTTCATGCAAAGGGTGTAGCTGAAAAGTGTTTTACAAGATGACAAAGAGAAAGTTAAATGAAAATAAAAACAAATAAGACTAGGCAACAATATTAAAGGATAAGAAACAAAGGGTAAGGTCAGATCACCAAGTGGACAAAAAAAGAAGAAAAGGAAAGAAAAAGACAATCTACAGGGTTTCCAAGGCCAAAAAGACCACCCAGCCCCCACTGGGCATTTTACCTCGCATTAATGTTCTTAAATTAGTCCCCTTTGTTTTCTTGCTTCACATGATAGTATTTGATGACGTTGGTCTTGTGGTTGGTTCTTTTACGTTTGGCTCTTACAATTATAATTGATCTTCATTTGGAGTGTAAGAGGGATAGTTATGCCAAAATATAAGACAGTGCAAGAATATTTAAGGCTTTATAAACCATTAGTAGTATTTTAAAGTGAATTCTGAATAACATGGTAAACCAATGTAAGAACACTAAAACTGATGTACTATTTGAAATGTACTCCTTTTCTTTTCCTAATTAAGATTCTGACTGCTGCATTCTACACTAATTGCAAACCAGTTGATGTATTTCTTAGGCATTCCTCTTCGTCACAGTAATCTAGTTGATTTAAAACAAAAGCATTTACTAATTTTTCAGTATTTTGTAAAATTATAAGAGGTCTAACTTTTGCTGTATTCCTTAAATCACTATTTCTGGTTTTTCCTTATTTGGTTTCAGAAAGTCACTACTGACGTATGATTTTATAAGAATACTGTGGTTTGTAGTGTCAAATGTTGCATTTGGGTCTTAAATGTAACATAACTTATAACTTTATATCTTTATAGAATTGCACAGGGTAGCAGTTTGTGATTGACAGGAATGTAGCTACTTCTGATTTTCCGATAATCACACATCCTCAAAACATGATCTCACAAATACCCTCAAACATCTGCATGTAGTAAAAATGTAATTTAAGTTGTTTACTTGTATTGGTAATAAAATGAAAAAATAGTCACAGTCATATTAATATGTTCCATGTAGTTAATTTGCACAACTAGATGCACGGTGACGAATGCAACCCTGCATGCATCAAACAGATATTTAGTAGCTACCCTGACAGACCGCGGAATTGCTGCTTTTTCTTTTGGGTGAGATGCAGATTGGCATTGGAAATGAAAAAATCAGTGTTGCATTAAATTCAGGCTGCTCTTTTATTGCTGCTAATTTTTCCAGTAGCTACAGCTGATACAAAATATAACTTATGGCTTGTGGAACTCCTAGTTTTTTACAGTTTAACACTAGAATCCCTGAAGCCCATGAAAATATTCGCTATGCCGGGCCACCTTAAATTCCTTTGCAACTTGTCATCAGTGTCTTTGTTTTGCAAATGTGTCGATCAGCACATGCAGCCTGCTCACCCATCCCCCTCCAAGGCAGCTGAAATCAGACGCTAAATTCTCAACTGAAATCATTTTATCTAGGACTAGCAAAATACCCACACTTCACAGTGGAGAAGTAGTATGTTAAAGAAGTTATGAAAAAGAAAAAAACATTTTAAAAATAACGTAACATGATTGTCAATGTAATTGTTTTGTCACTGTTATGAGTTATGAGCGGACGTTGTTGACCGTTATGACTGTTACGCATAGAATTTCGAAATGAAACCTGCTAAACTTTTGTAAGTAAGCTGTAAGGAATGAGCCTGCCAAATTTCAGCCTTCTACCTACACGGGACGTTGGAGAATTAGTGACGTTGGAAAGTTCAATATGGTCATTTTTGGCAACCATTTTTAATTAAAGTAGCAGCTTTATCTAAGCTGTTGGACTGCTTACACTTTCCCAGTCAAACAGATGTATCATTAAAGCAAGGGAAGATTCCTTGTTACACTGCCATTTGTTTGCAGGACTCCTTATTATAATTGGGAATATATTTGCCACATTTTTTCAGTTATTGATGACAGTGGACCAAGAAAACTTTTAATTTCTACTTGCTAGACTAATTGAATGGTCAAGATAATTGAGTTGTCCTTTATGCATTTGGCCAGTTAAAAAAAAAAAAAAATCTGCCACAGTTTTTTGCTGCTGCATGATAGGTATTGTAATCCTTGCATTGGCTCTGGTTTTTAGGTTTCTGTCTATATTACAACCCCTCTCCATGATACACCATGTATTTTAAGTTGTGTCATTGGTAAAAGACAAGCGAGATCTTGAAAATCTATTCAGCCATTTTTCAGCTTGATAAGTGAACAGATAGATGCAAACAAATTAAAATTGTATTTACTGTATATAGATTACTTACATTAATTACATATTAATTACTACATACCATAATAATTCAGGATTTTTTCATTTAATCACAGTATACTTTTTATACCAGGTTTGTTGTCAAATTTGTTTACATCAGTATATGGAGAAGAGAACTGGTTAGTCTCCTTAGCTTTACTTTTTTTTCTCAAAAAAACTTGTAAAGCTTTGCATGTTTTAGCTTGAAAAAATACCTTTTTTTAAAATCTCATCATTCTACTGTAAAACGTGCAAAACACTAAAAGTACAAAGTCAAAATTGTAGAAAGTATAATAATGATACTAATAATAATCTTCTTTCGGCTGCTCCCGTTAGGGTTTGCCAATAATATGAACAGCACATGTGAGTGACATGACACTTTTGGATTTTTCTTGATAGTGCAACAGGGTTTTCTTGCTTTATTAAAGTAAACCTTGTGAGATTTTCTATGGCTAAACTTTCATTTCTGTAGATAATCGTAATTTATGATTGTGTTACTCAAGATAATGTAATATTTTATAGCTGCACAGTATTTGTCAGATTGTTTTTGAGAATATAAAACAAAACTAATCCTAATTTTGTGCATTTTTTCATTTAATTACAGCCTGGTCTGCTGGGTGTTTTCCAGAAGCTCATTGCTTCAAAATCAAATGATCACCAAGGCTTCTATCTTCTTAACAGCATCATCGAGTATATGCCTCCGTAAGTAAGAGCTCTGCAAAGGATGGTGAAAAACTTTTAACCTTATTTTGAAGAGTTCTTCTGATGATTTCAAAATATTATCATGGTTCAAAGGTGTTTAAAACACAACTGTCAAATGTATAGCATTGTCAGTTTGTGTATGTACAGTTCTCTGAGTGATGTAAAAATTGTGCATACATTTGTGTGAAAACTTTACTCCTGACTAACTTCCATTTATGTCCATCTGTTGTTGTAATTAATATGTTTTACTATAACTATATACACTAATTGTGCCTTAGTATCAGTTTGTTTAGTCTGAGAAGATAAGTCTTTACTCAGGGTTCATATACTGTCTTGGAATAAGCATATTAGCATGTATCTATTTTATACCAAATGAGGCCAAAACTGAATATGGAATTCCAGATGTTGGCATTGAAACCCTTAATCTTAGCAGCTGTTCAATTAGATTAAATTAGTTTTTACCCATTTTTTTCACACTTAGAATACCATTTCATTAAATATCCCTTTTTTTGTGGCAACTATGTTGATAGAACTGCTTGTCTCTTACAATTGCTTTTGTTGATTATCCAATGAAGTGCATTAAGTCAGGTAGTCAATATGTAAGAGTTGACGACCTGTATACTGTGCTTTTATGTATTGTACATACATACAGTGTCATGTGCTTGTGTAAATGTACATTCAGGAAAGATGTTTGTGTACACACACACACACACAGCAGATTTTGATCTCTTGCATTATTAATTTGTACTAACCAACCTGCGGTGTACCATACACCGCATAATCAGGGCGGTTTTTTAATAATTTTTAAGCACAGGGAGAAAATTAACGTTTGAAAAATCGGTAATGTAATAAATCAGCAAGAAAAGCAACATTGTAACATGCACGGAACGAACCAACACACAATTGTCCATGTGGCGCTCAGGTGCGGAGGGTGGAACGGGAGGAGAGGAGAATGTCCACTCGCTCCCTCCGTCATGCTAGTCTGCTGATTTCTCGTCCAGTATGCACTGCCTGCTCATGTGCCCACCTCCAACTCGTCACTCGAGTCGTTGTTGTCTTTGTACAGTCCAGATGCAGCTGTGACTCACGTAGACTTTTCATTGCTCTGTGCGGTTTTGGCTGCCTTTCTATATATAATCCACCAAGACACCCGACCACGGTAGTGTGAGGTGGGAGGGGGGTGTGTACAAAGTGCAGGAGCATCTAAGAAGACGCAGGTTTGTCGCGGGTTGCGAATTGCTGTATGTAGCGTGTAAAACAGTTTGCAATGGTGCACGCGGTTGTGTGTCGTAACCGAAAACTCGTTTTTTAAAGACTGCTCACTTCATTGTGTTTTAACCTCAGTTGTAAAGGAATGTTTTAAGAATCCCATGGGATACCCCTCGCAAACTGTTTTACACACTGCATATGGCGATTCACCTCTGCGAGAACATGCCTCTATTAACAGTCAACGTGGGTCGGAGCTGCATGTGACCTCTACGACAGATGAATATAAATGACGCCGGTTTTTCTGTGTCGTCGCGTCCGAGTTGGTGGGTGTGGCTCTGTGAGTTGTCGTTGTATCCAATGGTCTTGAAGTTGGTGGGCGTGGCTCCTTCCTGCGTGTGCCATAGGTTTCTCACTTGTCGGTGGCTTAGTGAATTCACGCCCCTTCCGGCGTGCTTTCCATGGTTGTCTTGCCTTAGTGATTTTATATATATATATATATATATATATATATATATATATATATATATATATAGAGAGAGAGGGAGAGAGGTAATTCCATGTCAAATCGTAACGTTTTTGGACCTCAATGTAACAGATTTTAATGAAACCTGGCATAGTGATTTGGTTATGGAGCTGAAATTGCACGTGTTGGATCAATATTAAGTGAAATTTAGGCTAACAAAGTTTGAACTTATAGGTAATTATATTAAAAATTGAATGTCGAAAAAACATTTTAGAATTGGCCATTTTTTTTTTACTAACTCTAGCTTGTAATGTCTTGAAAATATACAGAAAATTTGATCTTTGGTTTCTGAGTCATTACTGAGATCTTGCTCATCTGAGTGTGCATCATAACATTGTAATTTTTCATTTTGAGGATAGTATAGTATTTATATAAATTATAGAACAGGAAAGGAGATTTAAAACAATATGAACTATTTCTCTGCAACTTGTATTGTAGGAGACATAGCCGGTCAAAGTAATAATCCCCAAAAATAAGTTTAAACTTTTTTTGCTTAAATCTCCCTTAATATTGATCCAAGAAATGTGCAATTTCAGTTCTGTGAGTTACTCGTATTACCAAATGAACATGCCAAGTTTCATTAAAATCTGTGACAATGAGGTCCAAAAGTGATTTGACATAGCATTACCCGGAATGGAAAAAACAGAATGGTCCACTTTAGCTTCAATGTCAACTTTCTCTGTTTCTCATAGGAGCTTATTTAAATGCCTATAAAAAGTAAATTTGGGAAGAATAAACTGGGATTCTACTGTATATAGTTCTGCTCATAAGCGTTCACAACACTGGCAGAATCTAAAAGATGTTTGCCATTTTTAGAAAATCTAATTGATCATTTAAAACAAATTTATTTAGTTGTTGTACCCTGATGTCATCACAGAATTACTTATTGTATAAATTATAATAACCAAAGTTACACTAACACTTTGTAAAAGTTTATATATCCTTGGGTTTTAATATTGTGTGTTGCCCTATTGAGCATCAGTGAATGCTGGCAGCCTTTTGTGATATTTGTGAATGAGTCCCTCTAGCTTCTCAAGTGGTAAAACCTGCATTTCCAGGTCCAAGCAAGCTGTTTTGTGTTCTGAGTACAAAAGAGGTTGTTTTTGGCACCCCAAACATGCATGTGTTTTACATGTTGAAACAACATTTCAGACATGCTTACATCTGAATACAATTTGAGTGTGGGCATTGCTTGGCAATTTACACAATTTTCCTAGTGATGATCTTTGAAATTTTTTTTTCTGTCTGCTTAACTTTGCCTAGATATCCACAGTAATGTTGGATCGATACTAAAATTTGTACTTCTTTACCGATAGCAGCTTTTGCCCCCCCATACCTTTGCCAAAGTAAATAGATAAAATAAAATGCACAATTTTTTCTCACCCAAAAAACTATTGATAAAACTGACCACGAAATGTAGTATTAAGATAGTGGTGCGTTTTAATTTATTTTAAATATTGTATCAGCTTCAACCAGGCATGGAAGAACAGGGGTACATATGCTGGGGATTAAAGCAGTCTTGATGAGAAATCTAATGCAGCAATGAGCACTCCTGTCCCACCAATCCTTCTACTATTGCCAGATGTCCAGTCTTCTATAAACCTTTCTCTGAAATTGGACAGTGTGAAAATGCTGCGCTTTTTAACACATTATAATAAGTTAATCTTTTCTTAGTTTTATGCAGTACTGATTTTACCCAAACTGCCCAAGGCTCTCCACTCCTGCATACCATGTTTTTTCTTGGTAGCTAATAAATATTAATGGAGTATGCCTTAACTGAAACCGTGCATGCAATATATAGGCTATATTATGGATTAAGGCTATTTAATATGACATTTTGCATCACACTTAGTATGCTTGAACTAGTTTGTTTGTGTTGGTTCATCAAACAGGCTTGGGAGTGCATTCATTGTTCATTTGTGGTATATAAAAATACTGCAAACCCATCTAAGAGCATTAATCTTAATTTGTACTATAAATACCATTTCACACCTTGCAAGTTTTGAGCCCCTAGAAGACATTAATATGGATGCTTGGAACGATTTGATATGTTTCCTCTCGGTAGTGACACAGACAATATATATAACTCTGCTATACACTTAAATTACTGAAAAAAATCTGTGACAGTTCAGCAGACATATTGTAAGTGTCTTTCTTCATACACCTATGAATCCGCATGCATGGTTCATGCTGTTTGTGCATTTTTAATTTTTTATTGTCACAGGGTTTACTTTTCAATAAAGGCAGTGTAAAGCAATTTCAATTGCATTTTCTTGTATTAAAATTATTGAATTTGGCATTAAGCTAGTTTACTACCATTAAGAAAATGCTTAAGTTCCTACTGAAGAAGCTAGTGTTGAGGCCAGCAGGGGTTTCTTACTCAGTGTTTTGTGCGTGGATCCCAATACCTTAGTGCGGTGATGAGGGTACTACTGAAAAATGGTGCTGTGCTTCAGAGAACTAAAATCAAGGTCTTGATTCTCTGTGATCACAAGGTTCCTGGGTGTCTTAAAAAAAAAATGAGTAGTGTATACTCATGTTCTGGCTAAATTCTTTATCATGGCTATGTCCATTCTGGACCTCTAATAATCCCTTGTTTCTAATTGGCTGTTACCCTCCCGCCTTCACTTCCGAACAGCTAATGTGTGATGAGTGTACTGGAAATAAAATGGCTACCATCTCATCATCCACATGGGTGTTGCTTTTTGGTGGTGGTTGAAGTGGCTCCCCCATATCTAAAGTATGTATCACCTATATTTTCTAGCCTTTGCCCTTTTTAAATGAAATAGCCCGAGTGTCCTCTGTTTCATGATCTGTTATTGACATCTGCAAAATTATTAATATATTGAATTCTGATTTCTGAAATAAACCTTTCCCTGGGAATGTAAGAAGCTGTTTTATAATGTAAAGGCAGATAGTTTACAGTATTTCTTTCATTTCCTCAACAGCATGCCATGATAATGTGTTTCACAGGTCAGTCTAAGTAAGCTTCTTAACTTTTTTTTTTTCTCTTTTAAATCAGAATTTATATTTCAGATAGTCATTTGAATTTATTTTTAATAAAATATTCCCGATTTATCATATTGAATTATTTTATTGCACATCACTTTAGTTTTATTCCTTTCCCCTTTTTTTGGTATAGATTAGATACAGAATAGGCAAAAGAACAGGCATTTCCCAAGAACAAAGAAACATAATAATGATGTTTATACACAGACACTGATTACAGTCAAAAAAGCCCCAGGTACATAATCTTAACCCTATTAAAATACACCTTTGAACATGGTGGATTTTAGTTAAGGTTAATTTAATAAATGTAAAAAGTCTGTTATGACAAATAGTATAATAGAGTTGTTTACAAAATAAAACCGTTTTGTATGATTAATCAAATGTAAAAAAAAATAGTGAACATCTTACAGATTCTGTATACATAAATGTGTTATTTTTGTTTGGAAATTTCTAATCATCTGATCAACAGTCTGTAGAATTTTGTAATATTGAGTAACGTAAAAAAAATGCAACAATTGTTTGCATTTATCTGTAGCTGCTGTAAGCTTTTTTTTGGGATAAGTCTGTCTGTCTGTCAGATTTGTGTATTTTTGCAACCTTTTAAAACTACTACTATGTAACACATTTTTTCTGAAACTGTTTGAAGCTGAAGCCTTTCATTATTAACACTAGATTAGTTTTATTTTAGACTTTAGACATGGCAGTGAAATATTCATTATTTGCAAGAGGGAAGAAGACTGAAAATTAGTAACATTTAGTTCATAAAAAGTATTAAATAGTATTAAATAAATAGTATGGAGGAGGAGGAGTATAGGAAGCTAATCAAGGACTTTGTTAAATGGTGCGACTCAAACCACTTACACCTGAACACCAGCAAGACCAAGGAACTGGTGGTGGATTTTAGGAGGCCCAGGCCCCTCATAGACCCTGTGATCATCAGAGGAGCCTGTGTGCAGAGGGTACAGACCTATAAATACCTGGGAGTGCAGCTGGATGATAAATTGGACTGGACTGCCAATACTGATGCTCTGTGTAAGAAAGGTCAGAGCCAACTATACTTCCTTAGAAGGCTGGCGTCCTTCAACATCTTCAATAAGATGCTGCAGATGTTCTACCAGATGGTTGTGGCAGTTGTGGATTAATAAAGTATCTATCTATATCTCTATCTATTTATCTATCTATCTATCCCTCCCATTTATCTTGCACCAAATATAATCTTTATCTCAATTTTTTATAATAACAGACTACCGCAAGTTCTTCATTTATGTGTGAAGGTTTTTCCTACCAAACAAAATTTTTGTATCTTTTCTTTCCAGAGAGTCGATTAATCCGTATCGAAAGCAGATCTTCATTCTACTATTCCAAAGGCTTCAAAACTCTAAAACAACAAAATTCATCAAAAGTAAGTTGACCATTCTTGTGTTCTTTTAATCATTTGTGTCAACACTCAAATAACCTGTTTCTTCCTGCCAGAGGAGGAGCTGTATGCTGTGATGTATTACCCACTTTCTGAATCCTACTGTATGCTTGATTCAGACAAAATTGTTTGCATTTTCTAAACATGAAGCATTCAACTCATATTTCTCATTTCTTTGTGTTTTAAGCCCTCCATGTTTTAAAACGTTTTACAGTCTATCTAGTCTGTCACCTTTGGCTGCTCTTACTTTTTAAATAATTGGATAATTGAATTTTGTCCTTTCATTTTCTTTTGGTTTTTTGGACATTTGCCCTTTTCCGAATGAGGTAGCCCAATAGTCTATTATTTCATACTGTGTCATTCACAGCTGTTAAAATAGATAGCAAAGTCTAAGTATTTGGCTGCATGTTAACAAATTAACTACTAATTTCTGCAGTAAACCATTCCCTGTTGGCATGTTGGAAACTGTTTTATAATACGAAGGTGGAGAGTTTAGTTTCTATTAACTTCACTTCCTCAGTAGCTTACCATGATGATTTTTTTTCGCAGGTCTCTCCAAATAAACTTCACAACAACTAATTCTCACTAAACTGTTTGTATTGTTTTATGTTATGTATTGATTTACACTTCATTATTATTGCAACTTGATGCTTCATTTATATCCTTTCTGTGCTGCTTCTGACCTGATCTCTTTTATTGTTAGCACTCTGCTAGTAATTCAGCTTAAGTGTAATGCCCTACAGTTCCTATAGCACATCATTCCTTCTAAAAAATTGTATTTTCTTAATTTTTAATGATGAAATGCTCTGGCTTTTTCTATTTGTCGTTGTGTTTTTATTTTTTTCCCCATGTTCCAAATTTTGCCATGTTTTTGGACTGTATAGTGCAGTTAATATGTCTAAGTTCTCCTGAAGCAAATTATTTTTGTACTTGTTCTTTAATGTAATTCTCATATCACCTTTTTGATTTTAGTATGTCATGTCATTTCCAGCTGTGGTACATGTACAACATCTTTACTAGATTTTGCCAGCAAAGCTCATATTCTTTTGTGTTTCCCTTTTGGACTTCAAATAACACAGACCAGTTTTTTGACAATGTTCTATAATTAAATAACAGGATCTGTTGTATGCATTTGATTGGTCTGTTTCATGTTTCTGATGCCAGTTGAATCCATTATGTGGCATGTGCTCCCTAGGAGCTCAGATATTTAAATGGACTAGTCAAAAAAAATTAAACGAAAAAGTAAATTTTTCAGATAAATAAAACACTATGAAAAACATGGACCAAGCATGAGTTTAATAATAGTTTTACACTATTCAGTAACAGCTAAGAGATTACTGTTTTATACCTTATAACTTTTTCTCAGACCAAAAGAAATTGTTCTACATATATGCGTATTTTGTTTTGATGCAGGTAGCCTATGCCAAAGCTTCTCCCATTCCAACCTGTTAGAATTTTAATTATTTACTTGCCTACATACTATTTTTTATGATTGTCATCTAGCTTTTTTATTTTATACTGAGCAATGTGTTTTATATACATGTACTGTATATACAATTGTAACTGTTAGAATTAGAAGCCTTTATTGTCATTATATCATGTATAATGAAATTATAGAACAGCTACTCCTTCAGATGCAACCAAAAACAGTCAGTCATTATATAGTAACTCTAAAGTACTAAATATAAAACTGCTAATTAAAAAAAAATATGAAAAACATCAATTAACAGGTAATGTGGTATTACTAAGCAACAAATTTGATATTACTAGCAAGAAATACTACTAGTCATGCAGGTATTACACAATGAATTATCAATGATATGAAATTACCGTAAGAATGCTAATAATCTAAAATTGCACATAGAACAAATAGAGCAACATTTCACTAGACTGTGATTATTACACAGAGAATTATCGCACATCAAAATAAAAGGTGAGTTAGAAGGAAAAAACTTATTGAACTTCTTCAAGCTTTTAGCTGCTGTGTACTTAAACAGTTTTTCCTTATTAATTTAGAAGCAAGATTAACAATATTTAGTGTCATCCAAAACAACGCTTTTAAACACATACGTAAAGCAGGCATAGTTTGAGTCTGAGGTATTTATTAAAAACTTCTAAAGCTAGGTTTCAGGACTGAATGAGTAACCAGAAAAATGCAGGCAGTGATTTATTCTTAAGGAGTCTACATTTGAGGGTAGAAAATAGTGTATTTGAGTTTTCCAAACTGCATGCTATGTAATTTGTTTGTTGCAATTATTGCAATGAAGTAAAGGGACTTGGGACAACTTCTCATAGATGTCAGCACTGGATTGAAAAGTTGGGGGAGTGGGTATTCCAATGTACTGCCACATTAAATAAATGCATTAAATAAATAAAACCCTTATTATTAATGTGGCAAGCAGAAAGCCAAGTATTTAACCATAATAAGCTTTCATAAGGTCACATGGTAAGTCACTTTTGTTTAGAAGTAATACTTAATGCATTTACTATTATAACTAATGCAAGGTAAATGCAGGTAATAATAATAAATGAAAAGCTGCTGTATCACAGACAGCACCAGCAGCATACTGTACTACATAATTGATCTTTTAGATGTGGTAAGACAACAACAGCGTTTCTCAAATAATTTGTGAGGTGGAGTGTTTTTAGTTACTGATTGTGTTGTGTTAAAAAGAGCCAGCTTGGGACTTGCATGTAGGCAGTATAAAGCTAAAGTTGATAGCTGGAAGACATTAATGGTTATAATTTAACAAAGCATAAATAATATAATTCTTTTCATTTATGTAGCGCTTTTCTCACTGCTCAAAGCGCTTTTGAACTTTACACATAGAGGACCCGGGACTTGAACCCATGATCTCCTTACTGCGAGGCAGCAGCACTATCATTGCACCACATTTAAAAGTCATTGACTTTTAATTAATACTGTTTAAATCAATACCTTCACCATCTCTGAGTGAACACCAAAAAGTTTGATTTGCCAAACTGAACTCTCTATAAACCTAAGTTTGACACTTCCCTTTGGTACATTTGTCAGTAAGCAGCTAGTAGAATACTTTCTATTTCGGGACAAAAAGTACTTGTACATTATCTACCCTCAAACTCTGGCGTAGCACAAATACAATTGTCAGTCTTTCTGATGTCTTGTATATTTGCACTGCCTATAGTTCAACAACTCTAACTGTTGCAGAAGCTTTTCTGCTGATTTCAGGTTTCTACTAAATACACATTTACTTTGCTATTAATAAAGCTCTGTTCTGAATTAAAACAAAGTGCCAGAAACATAACTTTGCTCAGACAGATACTGTTTATTGATCATTTTTCTTAATATCATATTCATACAGTTAAAAAATAAAGCAGTATTATTGTTAAAGTATTATTTTGTGTTGGTTTATCTTTATTACCCCATAAAGATTTATAATTGTAAAAATGCACAACCTAAAACAGTATAGTTTCAGATGATCTTCATTTATCGTTTATTATAGAAATATACATATAATATAATAAATACTAAAATTATGTAATAGTCTTATGTATATTCAGATAGGCCTATCAGGACCAACCATGGCAGATAACTGAAGAGCATTGTCATAACTCTGTTTCTGACTATTCACTTTTGACAATGACATGCTCTATTTGTGCTGTCGACATTTTCATGAATTACGGCCATAATTAGTAAAAAGATAGATTTATAATTTGATTTATTGCTGTTTCAGACGCAATGTTTATGAAATTAGACTATGGGGATAAAATGTTGCTTAAAAGGTCTAATAAAGCTTCTTATTCAGAACAAGCTGCTTTTTAACCATTAAATTTGGATGACTTTTGCCTTGCCTAGGTTGAAAATTTCATATAGAAATGTAAATTTCATATCTGGTCATTCATCTTAAACTAATTCCACCACCAAAAAGACTATCATAGCAATTGATTGATATTCTGGTAACAACTGAGCTTAAAGCTTCACTTTCTTTTCTTTTTTTTTTCTTGTTTAACTTCAAATGTTCATTCTGTTGCATAATTTCATTAGAATTTAGTATAGACACATGTACATTTAATAGTAATAGGATGAGGAACCTTAATCAAGGTGAGCAGTTAGTTATGCAAAAATATCGGTTAAAACTGGATGGTGTGATTGTTTTTATGAACATGGTATTAATATTTCTTCCTGTGTTAATTCACTTCTAGGTTTCCTGGTTTTTGTAAACCTGTATACCATTAAAAATGGAGCCATCGCCCTTCAGGAAATTCTTGACACTATTCAACCAAAGTAAGCTTAATAGAAATTGTCCATCTATTAATTTTCACATTTTAGCTCATTTTGCATTGGACTTGTTTACCTAGTCTTTCTAGGTTTGTGCGAGTATGATTTCAATTGCAAAGAAATGCTGTTTAGTGAACTGTTAACTCTTAGACCTGGTTGTGTGCATTGCATCATGCAGCTTTCTGTTCAGTGCTGATCAATTTTTCCTTGCATAAATTGTCACAATGTGCTATGCAGTGTTTATTATTATTGTAATTGGATTTTTTTTTTTATAACTGGGGCAAACTGTCATGGTAAAAGAATGTGTAGAATCATCATTTGGTATTTAACTGTGTAGGTTGGACAGTCTCGGTTTTAATCATGTTCACTGAAGAAGATGAATTCTGATTTGGGCAATTACATGTATCTAGCAGTCACTTGCACTAATGTTCTTGTGCTCCTCTTTAAGCAAAACAAATTAACCATTTCTGAGATCTCCAGCTGAAGAGATGCTTCCCCTTGGGGAAAGAAGGTGCCTTTTCACATTCAGACTTCAATGTGAACCTTTACAGAAACAGGAGAATTTCATTTTTGAAACTCAGGATCCTCTATCAATCTTTCTATCAACACATGCTTCAGGGAATTCACTTACATTTTATCTGTTGTTGCAGTTATGTAAAGTTTAACTAGTGTTTTTCCCATTAACTAAAACGAAGCATGTCTTTAACAAAGTAGAAAATTTGTTAACTAAAACTGAGGAGAGAAATAAAATGTCTGTATGGAGTTTGCATGGACAGATTACTGCTTTTACAACTGGGCATTGGAAGTGTGTTATTAGGCAGTCTCAGCTGCCAAAATATTTTATTCCCAGATGTGTTTTGGAATAAAGTACAGTCGCCCAGCTTTCGGTCACACTGAGCTATCTAGGTGGATGGGATGCCATTCCTTTGCAGGTCTTAATCATATACACATACCAAAACAGGGATGATGCTGGATCGAGTAGCAGAAATCTTGTTTAATTAGTCAAATGTATTTATTACACATTTGATTATTATATTTGTCCCCATTGTTCTTGTTTTGTCGCTGGCTAATCGACTACTGCACTGCAACGCAACTCTGCTTGGCACTATAAAGTAAAATGTGATTTCCATCTGTAGCCAAAGTAACTTCACTACGCGAGCAATTCGCCACGCTGCTGTTTAGCTCTGGCTGTGCCATGCTGACGGTGTATGCGCCCAAAAAGAAGCCGCCTTTGATTTCAGTCAGTAACACCCAGTGCAAATTTTTGCTACCTTTAAAAGATATCGCTGAAGGGATATAAGCGGACACACAAACTCTGGTAATTCATGTCGTCTTGGGGTATTTTGTTGTCACGTGATTTTTTTTTTTTGAATAAAAGCACAATTGTTATACCTTTGCGAAAGTGTTTATTTTATATTCCAATAACCACTTAACATTTTCAATCTTGCCCGTACTCCTCAATATGGTGTATGGTACTGAGAATGCAGACAGACTTCTTCTTTTTGGTCGCATACACAGTCAGCATGGCACTGCAAGATCTAAACACTAGCATGGAGAATTACATGCATACTGAAGAGACTTGAGCTGCAGAACATCATATCTTTGATTGCCGGTACAACAAATAATTCTGAGCAGGCATCAATCACAGCACCAATTGCGGTCATTGCTGCTCTTATGAAAAGAGATAAACGCCATCAGCTCAGATAGGGAGAGGCAAGTTTGTTGTGCCAGGTGAACATTACTGACGGAATATAACTGAATATAAAAAAGCACAAACTTTTTCCAAGTAACCAAAATTTACACCAGGTGTTGCGCACCCAAATCAAATATATATTTTTATTATATTAATAACAATAGCAGCTCGTTACTCAAAACGTGGAACCCCTGGTCTCAAACCTGCAACCTTTTGGTTATAAGGCAGCAGCTCTTGTCTCTGCACCATCCAGGAATACATTTCAGCTTTCGGTTGATTGACATTTGAGCTTGGGCTTTTAACTCATTGACAGCAACATGTAAATTGAATGAATTTTTTTTCTTTGTTTATATTCTTAAATAAAAGCGCACGTTTATTTGATATTTGGACAGAAGTCTTCACATTTTCTACACTTCATGTCATTATTAGTATAACATTGAAAACGTTTCTGCTTTAGGTTTGTGTTCAGCTTTTTTTGCATTTCTCGCATTTCCTGTCATCCTGCATTTACAGATTGTTGTAGACAGGGAACACACCTGAGATGTATGTATTCCAAATAACGATATATTATTTGCCCTATGCAACTCCAGGCACCTCACACCACGATAAATATCCTTGAGCTCTGAGAATTTTGCAACAAACTCCGCTCCATTGGTGGGGGAGGGGGAGGTATAGCAGGCTGCTTGCTGCTAATGCTGACCAACACATTTGCAAAACAAAAGACACTGATGAGGAGAGGTGCAAAGGAATTTAAGGTGGCCTGGGATTATGAGTTTTTTTCCTAGGCTTAAGGGATTCTAGTGTTAAACATTGAGACACTGTATGCAGAGACAGATTCTTACCCTGTTCAGCACTAACTTGGCAAGCAGTTTCAGCTGCAGTGTTGAACTGATTCCCCATTAAGAGTCGCCACATTATCCTTTCCATTGTCTTGCACGCATAACCAACATTTTTGCGGGACTTGCAGCTTTACAATGACACTAATTCATTCATTATTCTAGAAGTCACAGACCTGGAACAACCAACTTTTCTTGCAGTGGCTAAAAGGCTAGTTTAAGTGTTTCAGTCCCCTTAAAGCAGCTCACCATATTGCAATGTAATAAGAACTGCTGCCACATAAATAGGGCTTCTCAAATAATTAAGGGAATCTGCATCAGTTACCAGTAACTGGATGGTATATGAGAGTGTTCTCCAATTTTGATTAGAGTATTTAAAATTTCTCATTTAAGTTTTTTATATTGTGCTTCAGAACATATTTCAGTTATAAACTATGCTTAAAAACTGCCCTTCTGAGTTAGGATAACTTTAAATAGGTAAAAGCAGTGATTTTGAAATTTAAGAAGTTGTAAGTTATGTAATTTTCATCACAGTTACAGCAGAATACAAATCATAAGAGTCTTTTTTAACACACTGGTCTGGCTTTATCTACATTACTGTGTGCAAATTTGGTCTCCTGGCTACAAAAAGGATGCAGAAGCACCAGAAGTCCATAGAACAGTGACTAGGCTGATGACAGGACTTCTCCTTCTTTCAGCTGCTCCTGTTAGGGGTTGCCACAGCAGATCATCTTTTTCCCATATCTTGCTGTCCTCTGCATCTTGCTCTGTTACACCCATCTCCTTCATGTCCTTTCTCACCATATCTATAAACCTTCTCTTTGGCCGCCTTCTTTTCCTCTTGCCTGGCAGCTCTATCCTGAGCATCCTTCTCCCAATATACCCAGCATCTCTTCTTTGCACATGTCCAAACCAACGCAATCTCGCCTCTCTGACTTTGTTACCCCATCGTCCAACCTGAGTTGACCCTCTAATGCACTCATTTCTAATCCTGTCTATCCTTCTCACACTCAATGCAAATTTTAGCATCTTTAACTCTGCCACCTCCAGCTCTGTCTCCTGCTTTCTGATAAGTGCCACCATCTCCAGCCCATTTAACATAGCTGGTCTCACTACCATCCTGTAGACCTTCCCTTTCACTCTTGCTGAAACTACTCTGTCACAAATTACTCTTGACACTCTTCTCCACACATTCCACCTTGCCAGCACTCTTTTTCACTTCTCTTCCACAATCCCCATTACTCTGTACTAGTGTTAAAACTCATCCACCTTCTGCAACTCTACTCCCTTCATACTCACCATTCCACTGACCCCTCTCTCATTTACATGTATTCTGTCTTGTTCCTACTGACCTTCATTCCTCTCCTCTCTAGAGCAGATCTCCTCAGTGTGCTCCCTACAGATCAGTGTCATCAGCAAACATCATAGTCCATGGGGACTCCAATCTCTTCTGTCATCCTATCAGTCACCATTGCAAAAAAGAAAGGGCTCCGAGCCGATCCCTGATGTAATCACACCTCCACTTTGAATGCAACTGTCTCTCCTACCTCAGACCACACCACTGTAACACTTCCCTTGTACATATCCTGTACATCTCTTACATACTTCTCTGCCACTCCTGACTTCCTCATAGCTACTCTCGAGGTACCTTGTCATATACTTTCTCCAGATCCACAAAAATGCAATGCATCTCCTTCTGGCCTTTCTCTATACTTCTTCATCAACACCCTTAGAGCAAACATCACATCTGTGGTCCTCTTTCTTGGCATGAAACCATACTGCTGCTCACTAATCATCACCTCCTTTCTTACCTTAGCTTCCACTACTCTTTCCCATATTTTCATGCTGTCATCAGTTTTATCCCCCTGTTACTAAAGCTCTATACATTCCCCTTATTCTTAAAAATTGGTACCAGTACACCACTTTTTCCACCCCTCAGGCATCCTCTCACTTTACAAGATTCCATTAAACAGCCTGGTTGAAAACTCCATTGCCAGTCCTCAACACCTCCAATCTGGACCAACAGCTATTCCATTTTTCATCCTCTTCATTGCTGTCATTACTTTCTTCTTGCTAATCCATTGCACTTCCTGATTCACCATTACCAATCAACCAACATTCACCAGCCTCTCAAAGTACTCTTTCTATCTGCTCAACACACCCTCCTCGCTTGTGTGTTTTCCATCTTTTTCCTTTATCATCCTAACCTGCTGCACATCTTACCCAGCTCAGTCCCTCTGTCTAGCCAACCAGGTACAGGTGTTTTTCTCTTTCCTTAGTGTCCAGCCTCTCATACAATTCATCATACACCTTTTTTTTGCCTTCACCACCTCTCTCTTTACCTTGCACCTTATCTCCTTGTACTCTTGTCAACTTTCTGCATCTCTCTGACTATCCCATTTCTTCTTTGCCATTCTCTGTATACTTTCCTGTTCTTCCCCATTCCACCACCAGGATTACTTTTCCTCCTTTCTCTTTCCAGCTGTCTCGTTAAACACACTCCTTACTGTCACCCTTCTGCTGTAGTTGTCCAGCTGTCTGGTAACTCTTCACTGCCACCCAGTGCCTGTCTTACCTCCTCCCTAAACTCAACCTTGCAGTCTTCATTTTTTAACTTCCACCATTTGATCCTTGGCTCTGCCCTCACTCTCTTCCTCTTCTTGATATCCAACATCATCCTACAGACTACCATCCTGTGCTGCCTAAATACACTTTCCCCTGCTACCACTTTGCAGTCTTCACTCTCCTTCAAATTGACGACTCCTGCCTAGGATATAATCTATCTGTGTGCATCTTCCTCTACTCTTGTACATCACCCTATGTACCTCCCTTTTCTTAAAATACATATTCACCACAGCCATGTTCATCCTTTTCTCAAAATCCACTATCATTTGACCTTCTTCATTCCTCTCCTTTACACCATACCTACCCATCACCACCTTCTGTCCCTTGGGTACACTGTCCATCACTTCATCCAACTAACTCCAGAAATCTTCTTTCTCATTCATCGCACACCCAACTTGCGGGGCATATGCACTAACAACATTCATCATCACACCTCTAATTTCCAGCTTCATAATCATTACTCTGTCTGACACTCTTCATCTCCAAAACACTCTTGACATACTGCTCCTTCAGAATAACCCCTACTTCATTTCTCCTCGCATCTAAACCATGATAGAACAATTTGAATCAACCTCCAATCCACTTGGCCTCACTCCCCTTCCATTTATTCTCTTGAACGCACAATATATCAACATTCCTTTTCTCCATAATATCAGGTAACTCTCTCACCTTATGAGTCATACTGCCTGCATTCAAAGTTCCTACCCTCAGTTCTATTCTCTTTACCTTCCTTCTCTCATTCTGCCTCCGGACTTGTCTTCCAGAACTACTACTACTTCTTCGGCCAACAGTAGTCCAATTTCCGCCAGCACCTTGTTGACTAGCAGTACTGGTGGCGGTCGTTGTTAACCTGGGCCTGGACCGATCTGGTATGGAAATTTGTATTGTTGTCCGCATATTGATCTGGCAAAATTTTAAACCGGATGCCCTTCCTGATATAACCCTCTCCTTTTATCCGGGCTTGGGACTGGCACGAAGAAACACATTGGATTGTGCATACCCTGTGGCTGTGTTAGGCTGATGGCAGAACTACAGAGGGTGAAATTTGAAGATAGATTAAAACAGATGAGTGTTTTCAATTTAAGCAAAATGAGATTAAGAGATTAACATGATTGAAGTGTTCAAAATTATGAGCTGAATTAGTACAGTGGATTGAGGCTTTCCCTTTAAAATGAGTTCAACAAGAACATAGGGACATAATTGGAAACTTCACAGTAAATTTCACACAAAAATTACAGATGCATGGATCACACAGAAAAATACAGATGCATGGAATTTACCAAATAGTGTGCTAGACAGTAGGACTTTGGGGACCTTCAAAACTTGATTTGATGTTATTTTGGAGGAATTAAGTGAATAGGACTGGTGAGCTTTGTTGGGGTGAGTGGCATGTTCTCATCTAAATTGTTCTAATGTTCTAGTGAATGAGAATGTTTTCTCTTTACAAATGTCAATTTGTTCTGTGATGGTGTCTTTATTGCAACATGGGCAGTAAATTGCACCAAATACATTTGCTTATTTTATTAGTTTTAATTAAAAGCAAGTCACAATCCAGGTGGAGTGGGTAGCACTGCTGCCTTACAGTTAGGAGACTTGGGTTCGCTTCCCGGGTCCTCCCTGTGTGGAGTTTGCATGTTCTCCCTGTGTCTGTGTGGGTTTCTTCTGCAGGTGGTATGGCTTCTTCCCACAGTCCAAAGACATGCAGGTTAGGTGCACTGGCGATCCTAAATTGTCCCCAGTGTGTGCATGGTGTGTGTGTATGTGTGCGTGCGTGTCCTGCATTGGGCTGGCGCCCTGCCCGGGATTTGTTCCTGCCTTGCACCCTGTGCTGGCTGGGATTGGCTCCAGCAGACCCCCGTGACCCTGTGTTAGGATATAGCGGGTTGGAAAATGACTGACTGACTGACAAATGACAATCCATCCAATCAAACTTAACAATCTAATATTTCAACCCCCTGCCCAAAAGAAAGATAAGAGCTACATAACAAAGCAAAGCTTTAAAGCAGCAAGGGATGAAGAGTATTCTTTTTCCCAATATAGAAGATTATTCTAAAATGTTATTGATTAGATCCTGCCATATTTTTAAAAAAAGTTTTGAACAGATCCTCTTAAGTGAAAATTTATATAAATATGTACTTATAGAAATTCTGGAATGAAAAATTACAAATGAGTACTTAAATATAGTGTTATACTGTATTACAGAGTACAAGGTAATAACACCTAATTACTCTAATTATACAGATAATTATATGTAAAGCACAGCATAATTAACATCTAATCTAAAGTGATACAGTGTACTTTTCTATGTTATAGTAATGCCCGTCTCTATCATTTTGCCAGGTTTCTTTTAAATAAAATGTATGTGCAGCAACATATAATTACAACACATTTATTTTATTCTTAATACCCCCAGCATTAGGGGATGCAGTTTTCAGTGTATTGCTATTTTCTGTGGCACTTCAACTTTGAGCTATAAATTAAGTTACTATAGTATTTGATATTACACTACTGTTTTCCCTTTAATGTGGAGTTCTAAACCTGGCCTGTCCTAAATCCCTGTCCCCTCTTTCAGTAGTTTAAATAATCCTCAACTAAACTACTCATATGCTTCTCTAATACATTGGTACCCCTTCTTTTCAAATGTAACCTACAGGCAGTCCCCAAGTTACGCACAAGATAGGGACTATAGGTTTGTTATTAAATTAAATTTGTATGTAAGTCGGAGCAGGTACATTATTTTAATAAATGCTATTGTTGACCAACTGTAACCAAGTGCTCTTCCAATGAATGATGGAGTTTCACCTCTCTCTGATCTTATTATTTCTACTTTATTTTCCATGGTGATGTTTTTTCTGTTCTTTACTGTATCCTCAGCTCTTGCATCAGATTTGTGTTTCAGAGACATTGTTGAAGGATGAAGACAAAGGGTTAAGATGAGCTCTTCTGCACAGCGTTGTACACGCTATCACAGCAGGAAGGCACCCCTTGTCAGCACGTCTGTTGTACTGACCAGAGAACCTTCTGCTATGCATGCAACAGTACAAGCAGGCTTGCTATTGAGAATGAATGGGGGCAGCGAGGGCCCACCACACATTTATCTACACTTGCATACAGTATGCCGCCTGCAGCATCAGCCTACCGAGAGGGAACAGGGTGCGGCCGAAGGCAGGTAGTGAATCGCCCACCACCGCCCCCATTCAACAGGCAGCCACCCGAGGCACACTACAATGCTGCCCCCTGCCGCCCTATTCACTCTCAATGGCCTCTGTTCAACCACAACCGGGTCACCACTTGCAGCATCACCAGCCGCCCACCGAGAAGGAACGGGGCAGCCATTCAAGGGACGCTGCAAGGCTGTGTGGCGAGCAGACAGTGAAACACCCTCCTCTGCCCCATCCAGACTCCATCCAGTCAGGAGAAGTAGCAGTGGCAGCGTGGTGGGCAGGCAGCAAACCGCCCCCCTCCACCCCATCAAGCCTCCGTCCTGCACACGAGTGCTTGCCATGCATCCAGCCACCCACTGAAAATATGTGGTGCAGCCCCCACTGCCCCATTCATCAACCAGAGCTGCCCGAGGGACACTGCACTGCGCGATTAGCAAAAACGCCCCTCTGCAGCCACCGCTAGTTGATGGAGTGGCAGTTACTAAGGAGCCTGCGTCGCGTCCCCCAGACAGGTGAAGGAGCAGCTGCGGCCCCATTCGTATGTCGGTTGTCCGTAACTTGGGGGCTACCTGTATTGTGAACAAAATAAGTCTAATTTTTTTTCCTGGAGGAGTCCCAATGCTCCATAAACCTGAGCCGATTTGCAGAATCTTCTAATTCTTTACTACAATGCAGACTAGCCGCCTCCATATATCCTGATGTTTTCAAATTGTTCAATAAATAGTCAAATACAGCACACATTCATGTACTTAACTGAATTGTTTAAACAAAATTAACTGTTGTATTGATAAAATAGTTGATAGATTAATCATGTTGTGGCAGCCCTAATACAAGCATAAATGTGTCATGAAATATGTGTTTTGTTGCTTCTTTTAATGTATGTCTTGTATTTATTTCAATGACATCTCAACAACATGAAGTATGCCATGAAATGCAAACTTGTCATTTCAGTTTCAGCGTGCTGCTGTCAGACTTTTACAGTGTTCAGTACATCACCATTAGCTGAAAATTTAATACATCAGAAATGTTTATTCAAAAGATCAAAAAATGGAAATCATTTAGTGTGAACTTCAGACAATAAGTTGAATATATATTTTTCTTGTTCCGTTTTTTTTTATTCTTTATTATATAGACCTTAAGAAATTGTCTCAAATACCATATTCTTACATCACTGTCAGGTACTATAGTTCAGAAAACCACACCCATTAACAAAAAAAACTTCTGGCAGTTAGAGTAAAAGCATAGGCTGGAGAAGGAGTTATGCTTTAATTTCTATTTATTGTATGAAATATTCCCAGGATATTAAAGTACAGATGTGAGTGTTGGCAAGCCAATCCATACAACAAGGTAATGTTAGATGTGTAGTTTCAGGTGGCACATAAACTTTTAGTTACTCTTATGCCTTTCTGGTCTGCTTTCTTCAGGATGGAAAATGATCCAGGGAGCATGCCTTTGCAGGTCTCCTCTTCTTGCCCCTGTGTTTCTTCTGACACGCTCACACCCCTCGATACTTCCTGACTCCATTTACCAACGAACAGCTCACATAAACTCAACCCCCCAGTCTAGCATTTCGTGTAGCTTCAAACAGAAAAGAAAGTTAGGAAACAGTTAAACTATGAAAATCACCCAGAGTTTGCTCTCCTTAATAAATAATCCAGGGGTAGAAAACTGGTTTATCTAGTTTCCTAAATGTATACCATTACCAATAAAGACATACAAAATATTTCTTAACATATTTACTAGATATTATGCATTTTACACTCCACCACAATATTCCAACACCTCATTCGTAAAGTGCTGTAAATAAGTGGTGTTTATAGTGTGCATTCTGTTGTCATCTTGTGCTATTATACTTTAAGTTTGCTGTGAATTTTAGCTGCAGTTGTGCCTTTGGCTTAGAGAAACCAGATCACACTACAGTCTGAGAAATCTGAGTCTGTGAAATTAGTAGAATTTATTACTCTTCAGAGTGAGTAGTTTGCTGTTTGAAAGATACCAAGTTGTTGGTAGTGAGATTGATGAAAGAGGTATTATTTTTCAAATTTTAGTTTACAATATACAGTGGTACCTCGGTATACGTCCTTAATCCGTTCCAGATCCTTGGACTTATACCAAACAGGAAGTATACAAAACTAATTTTTCCCCATAAGAAATTATGGGAAAATGATTAATCCATTCCCATGAAAAAAAAATCCTATTGTTATTGGCATATTATACATTGATGGGGTTGTATAAAATAATTTAATCACTGCTTAATACTAAAATACAAAACCAATTAGATGAAATAAATGAAAATGTAACCTCACTTTTTAATAACATCTTTGTTTTTCACAATCGTAGATACCATCGTTCTCGGCAAACGGTATGCAACAGCCATGTCCCAGATACGCATGCCACCTTCAGACTTTTCAGCAATCAATTCAAATTTACGTGAAAAAACACAATCACATTGTGACAATGCAGGTTTGCAGTATGCTCCCATCTGCTGTCAGGGAGCCCTTGAACCCTACACCGTCGGTAATGTTACCGATGAGTTTAGCAGTGAGGCACAACAAAGCATGGGGATGGTGAAAAAGTGCAAAGTGCTTTTATTTAAACAATCAACAAAACAAGTGTTCAAATTAAAGTGCAGTGTCCAAAGTTACAATAAATAATCCATAAAATCAGAAGTGAAACAGAGGTTAAAAACAATAGAAAAAAGTCTTCTTAAAAACAAGGTTAAAATAAAGCAGGACGCATTCTTTGAAAGAAAAAAAAAAAAAAAAGAATCCCGGTGCCTTTTTACCTGGTGGCCCCCCTGCTTCCCAACAGGGGAGTCTCCCTACTTGCAGCTGACCTTCACTCTGCCTACTTCAGCTGTTCAGTTCACCTCAGAGTTATTATAGTTTTGACTTTTGTTGCTAGTTTTTATTTTTATATTCAGGTCTTAATTTTAGTTTTAATTTAATTTTAGTTAGCCTTCATGCCATATTTTTAGTTTTAGTTTAGTTTTATTTCACAAAGTAATTTTTATTTTATTTTTATATATATTAGTTTCAGTTTTAGTTTTAGTAACTTTAGTATTGTTAAAGCAATTTTGTGGAGGTTAATTTTGTGCCACAATGCGAGAACTGTAGACTTAATAATTTTGGAAATAACATTTATTTAATGTCAGTAGAAACCTATAGGTATGTCCTGTTAAAAAACACAAAAATAAACCCAGATACTGAATTTGAACTGACTGTGGAACACACTGCAGTTTTGCATGCAAAATAGTAATCCTAATTTAAATGGTATAATTGAAACAACAAATGCTTCTTTGTCCTTTGCACAACTTACTAAAGCCCCACCATAACAGTGATACAAAACAGCCTGACTGATTCAATTATACATCGTTCTGTTAATTTTCAAGAAAACTCTGTGCTCTAGAGAAGTGGTCATTCTGTTACACAATTCAGATGACAACTGTCCACAAACTGAAAATATGCGTTCAACAAATGCTTGTGAGGCCGGAGCACACACAAGGTCCAAAGCCACAGGGCTAAATTTAGGATACACAGCCACCCTGGCTTGCCAGAACTGAAGAGGATTTCCAGTAAAATCCCCCTGCCTAACCTCCTCCTGATATTTCTGCATTTCATGTGGAGCACTTTCAGATGGCCAAGGCTGGTTTTCAGGGTTTAGGCTAATTATTGTATTATTCAAGTACTTGTATTTCTGAAGGACTGTGATGTTTGCTGAAACTGCTACTGTTTGTGTAGACTCATCTTGTTGTGCTTCTATGGTGTGATTGTGTTTCACTGCCTCAGTCAATACAAATAACTCTGCTGTTCTTTTCAAAGATATTAGTTCAGGAGACTGTAAGGTTAGAGAGACAGTTGGATCCATTAGACATGCGGCTGCAGGGACTGGATCAAATTGGTCACTAATGGGATCTAACAGACATGTAAAACGTTGGCGCAAACACTTAAGAAGAGCTTGTGCCGAATTTTTCTCAAGTTGACAGGTTTAGCAGGGAAGGTATCACCTCTGACAGAGGCTGGCTATCTGTTTGAAGCTGATCTGTGTGCCTGCCAAATGGCTCCAATACTTTAAGTTGGTTTTCCAACTTGGCCCAATCACTGGTCAACAGTGTATCTATCCCGAGTTCATCAAGAACCTCATTAAGTGTAGCTTTAGTTTCCAGAAGTCGCTTCAGGATGTCAAGTGTACTGTTCCACCGTGTTCGGCCACACTTTTAGAAACAAACAGAGAATAATGTTATTCTAATAAAAAGGTAAGAAGTTTAAACAAAATAATCACTTATTCCTAGTGCATCATAGAATAACTAAATGATAATTTTGGTCAAAGCCACTATTATTATTATTACTAGCAGAATACCCGCGCTTCGCAGCGGAGAAGTAGTGTGTTAAAGAAGGAAAGAGAAAGAAAAGGAAACATTTTGAAAATAACGTAACATGATTGTCAATGTAATTGTTTTGTCACTGTTATGAGTGTCGCTGTGAGATATATATATATATATATATATATATATATATATATATATATATATATATATATAGCAAAATACCAGCCTGCAGCGATGTCGTGTGTTTAAGAAGTTATGAAAAAGAAAAGGAAACATTTTAAAAATGTAACATGATTGTCAAAGTAATTGTTTTGTGTATTTGGCGCAGCGTCACAAAGTTGTTTTCGTAGCTGCATCAGAAAATGTACCACGACGCCTGACACGCCTCCTTTTACTGTTTTCTCAAAGCTTGGATTGCTGCTGTCATATATATATACACACACACACACACACACACACATACATACATACATACATACATACATACATACATACATACATACATACATACATACATACATACATACATACATATATACATACATACATATATACATATATACACATATATATATACATACATTATACACATACATATCTTCATATCTACATATCTATATACATATCTACATATCTATATATACATATCTACATATACACATATATATACATACCTATCTACATCATATATACACACACATAAATATATACACACACAAATTATATATATGTGTGTATGTATGTGTGTGTGTATGTATGTGTGTGTATATATATATATATATATATATATAATGTAGATAGGGGTGTGTGTGTATATATATTCATACAAACATACACACAAGTATATATATGTGTATATATATGTATGTATGTGTCTATATGTGTGTGTATAGCTTTGGTCACTGAGTGCAAGGGAAAAATAATAAAATATAGTCTATAAGTTATTAAACAGTAAAACATTAACGTTTTAAGAAGTACAGGTACATTGAGCACTACTGGAGTGGTTGGGTAAACTACATTTTAAAGACTGTGTAACACAACAGGTAAGTAACTAACAGCAGCTAAAATATATATGGATCATCTCGGTAGTAGATCCCTTTTGAAAGGCGCTACACGACGGCTGTGGTATAGAAATTACATTTTCTATGTGAACGCTCAAATTTGTGCCTCTGGTAATGTGCCTTACCGGCATTTAAAGAAAATTAGTTTTGTGTCCTCTGCATTGTTAAGAGAGAAAGGCTTTGGTTTGGGATAAAAGGTGTAAAGAAAGGAAAGTTGCCCTTTTCTTTTATATAGTATAGAGAGATGTGTTCGCTGACGTTATGATCGCCTTTTGGGGACAGTCGCGTGGGTCTTGTGTAGACTGGTGAGACGTCCCTGCCATTAATCAGCTGTGATGGCACTGTCAGTCCTCCACTCGTGTGCGTGTCTTCATAATCCGAGGTGATGACCTCATAATCGTATACGTGCAAAAGAAAGTGTGAATCGCCTTAATATTATTTTTCCGTGGTGTAGAAAAGGGGTCCCGTGTTTGCACTTGTCTGGGCTATAGCGCAGGGGGAGGATGAAAAAAATTAAAAGTGCTCACTTTGACTTAAGGCAGAAGCGCAGTCAGCGCCTCAAAGGCCGGCACAGCTATGCGTGCGCTGGCTGCTCGACTTTTGCTGGGCAGGAGACCACAGTTTTGCAGACACGCTCATGATATCAAAAGTCTCAGCTCTTTGGAGGTCATTCATATATTATATATATAGCAAAATCCCGCTACCGCAGCGGAGAAGTAGTGTGTTAAAGAAGTAATGAAAAGAAAAGGAAACATTTTAATAATAACGTAACATGATTGACATTGTCATGAGTGTTGCTGTCATATATATGCCTGCCTAAATAAGTCACCCTCGCTTTGCTCTTACTTTATTTACCGCTCATTTAATCATGGCTATTGGCGGAAAAATTATAAAATGGAAGGAGGATGGCTTTACCAAAACAATTATTGATGGCTTAATCGATTATTCATAAAGCTTGAATTGGTGATGTTTTTCTGTGTTAACCTCATATTTTTCAGACTTCTTCTCAAACTAAGGTGGTGCGAGGGTAAAATGAATCGGGATGCGCTGATCAATGTAATCGTGTACCAGGAAATCATGCATTGACAAAAGCTCCCTTTGCTTGTAATGCAAAGTGTGATTAAATGCATTATTTTTAACGCGTTATGGAGCACATGCATCAAGCTTCTCAGCTGTGCTTGTGCTAAGAAAAGGAAAGATTTTAAAAATAACGTAACACGATTGTCAATGTGACCTTTTGTAAGTAGTGCCTGGAGGATTCAGTGTGGAGAAACTCTAGAGATAGCGTGTGTATTAACTTGTGGATTTTTCTGTGAGTATTTGGTGGCAGTCTGACGAAGTTGCTTCGAAAGACGGCATTAGCCGCGGAGCTCAGCTCAGACGAAATTAGATGAATGGGAGGGAGATGATGACGTGACTCCCCACCCGCCTTAACTGTCAATCCCCACAAACACAGTCTCGGAATTTGCATAAGCACACCCCTTCACCTACAATTTTAACTTAGTTACAAAGTGATCAAAACTCGCTTATATCCTCGCCCTCTCATTAAACTTGTATCCCGCATTACGTGTGGGCATGTGAAACGCCAGCGGTAGCCTGTCTATGAACTTAATTTAAAGTTTAGGTTTACACCTTGCTTTCTTTCCGAGGCAGCAACACTCATGAATATGGTAGTATATGTCACTCGCTCGCTTCTTATTGTTTTTCGCTGCCTTTTCAATTATATAATGCATGTTTTCTTAAGCGCTTTTTGGAGGTCTTCCTGGTTTTCTACGCACTGCGTTGACAATCAGTTCACGTGATTACGTGGGAGGCGTGATGATGTCACACGAAACTCCGCCCCCCCACGTCATTCCAGCTCAGCTCCATTACAGTTAATGGAGAAAAATACCTTCCATTTATGACCATTAGGCGTAGAATTTCGAAATGAAACCTGCCCAACTTTTGTAAGTAAGCTGTAAGGAATGAGCCTGCCAAATTTCAGCCTTCTACCTACACGGGAAGTTGGAGAATTAGTGATGAGTCAGTGAGTGAGTGAGGGCTTTGCCTTTTATTAGTATAGATTTATTATTATTATTCACTATTGGTGTGAATTTCCCCTTGGGATTAATAAAGTATCTATCTATCTGTTACCACTGTGGTTGCAGGATTTTGTTTTGTTCAGTTTCACAGTCAAAGATTCATCTTACCTCTGTAACTGATCTCATTTAATAAGATGGCCTTATTTTCTCTTCTCATATTCAGAAAAGCTTTAAAGTGTGATTTTTAAAAAAAAAAAAATATTTATTAAATTATTACTGTGTACCATACTATGTACCAATGCCTGATTCAGTCTAATAAAATTTTTCCAAATTTAGCTTTATAATTTGTATATTGACACCAAATCTGGAAAATAACTGCTCAATTAGTCTTGTAAAAAACTTAAAGCTGCATTAAATCATTTGAAATAAATAATTTTTATTATTTATTTTACACCCAGCCTCCAGAATCATCTATTAAGTATAATCTATAAATATAACACTACAAAATAAGTAATTTTTAAATATGATAATTTATTACGATTTTACCAAGACTAATTAAAATGTAATGTGCTGTATAAATGTGCTAATGTGTTATATTATTACAAAATATAACCGATTAGAGAGACAATGGATACATATTGGATGGTTTGCTGACCGTTTATCATACATGCCACAATCTTGCTACCTGAAACAAAAAGTATTAACCGTTTCTTTGATACGTTGTGTTGCTGTATTCATTTTATGTACGATGAGCACATTTATTCGTGCAGCACGTGGCATGCTAAATTTGGGATCAAGAGAGGAAACAAATTTTCTGAATGAAGGCATGTCACACAGCCTGGTAGACATGCCAGTGTCAATAAATAAGTTTACTTGGGCGTCTTCGCGTTTTTGTTGTTCAGCTGAGTTCGTTCCCCAATTTGCTGTCCTCTGCAAACATGATGTTAATGTCTGCTGTCTTGTATGATGTGTACTAGAACTTGCATGTATACTCAAATTGCACTCGTTTTTCAGCCTTTCTTTTTCTTTACCCAGAAATGTGTCGTAGGCTAATTTGTGATAGCTATTAAGGTGCACTTTAAGGTTTGTTGGGTTTTTACATATTCATACAAAAAAAGTAGCTCAAAGTGCTTTACAAAATGAATAGAAAAATAGAAGACACGATAAAAAATAAACATAAGTCAACATTAATTAACATAGAATAAGAGTAAGGTCCGATGGCCAGGGTGGACAGAAAAAACAAAACTCCAAAGGCTGGAGAAAAAAATAAAATCTGTAGGGGTTCCAGACCAAGAGACCGCCCAGTCCCCTCTGGGCAATCTACCTAACATAAGTCAAACAGTCCTCTTTGTATTTAGGGTTTTCATGGAAGGACCTGATGATGATGGTCACGTAGACTTCTGGCTTTCAGTCCATCAATGTTGGTGCATCATGATGCTTTGAGTAGGTGGTGGTGGCGCAGGCCGCCACCACAAAGAAACCAGAAAAAGAAACAGAAGAGAGAGTAGGGGTCAGTACGGATTTTGGAGCCACTGTGAATAATTATTATGAAGAATTGAACATACAGAGTATCAGTATTAAGTTAAAGTGATGTAAAGGCCATGTTAAAGTAATGTGTTTTCAGCAGTGTTTTAAATTGCTCTACTGTATCAGCCTGGCGAATTCCTATTGGCAGGCTATTCCAGATTTTAGGTGCACAACAGCAGAAGGCCGCCTCACCACTTCTTTTAAGTTTAGCTTTTGGAATTATAAGGAGACACTCATTTGAAGATCTAAGGTTACAATTTGGAATATAACACGTCAGGCATTCCGATATATAAGATGGAGCGAGATTATTTAAGGCTTTATAAACCATAAACAGTATTTTAAAGTCAATCCTGAATGACACAGGCAACCAGTGTAGTGACATCAAAACTGGAGAAATGTGTTCGGATTTTCTTTTCCCAGTTAGGATTCTAGCAGC